>NC_134353.1:67271229-67288729 GCF_048569485.1 Anomaloglossus baeobatrachus | reverse complement strand
TTTAGATCGCTGCAGAAATGTCCGTAGTGAAGCCGATTCCATGCGCTCTGCCTGCAGCTCCTGCCATAGACAGAGCAGGAGCTGCCGGCAAAGCGCAGGAAAGAAGTGACATGTCACTTCTTTTTGCACAGCGCTTCGGCAGTAGCCGAAGCGCTGCGCTCTTAAACGCCACGTGCGCACGGCCCCTGCACAATCTCCATAGACTGTGCAGGGGCCGCAGGACGCATGCAGTTACGCTGCGCTACAAAGCGCAGCGTAACTGCATGTTTTTACGCAACGTGCGCACATAGCCTTATTCTACTCAGGGCACCATGAAGCCTGGGACCAGACTCTCAGCAAACATTACAAGAACATCAAACAACGGGGCATTAGCAGGGGCAAACAAATTAGAGTACAGGATGAGGAGGACCCTGAAACCTTTAATCTCTCCATAAATAATGGAACTATCATGGTCCAAAGAACGGAACAAAAAATGGAGGAATTTAATCAACAATTCCTGCACATTAAAAACCAAGTGAAAACCCTAATGAAGGAAGGAAGCATATCCACAAGTGACCAGACCATAGCAGACAGAATCTCCATCCACCCCCCAGCCCCATCTACATCTCAATCATCACAACCCCCCAGGGATATACTCAGAGACTGCTTGTCCCAATTAGAATGCGAGTAGAAGAATTTCAAAGAAGCTGTCACAAACCACCGAGGGGGGTCACTCAGAAATCCCCCGCGCTGGCTACCAGTACGTCACAATCGGGGGGTAACAAGTGGGGGTCACCCCTCCTTTATACCTCCCGACCGACAGACAGAGCACGTGACGCGCTCTCTAGCGCCCCTCTTATAGTCAGGCCAATTATGGAATTGCCCGACAATAAGCAAGGAGGCCGCTATACTACTTATGCCGATTATTGAAGGGCCCCCGGTGAGAGTAGGGTATATATTCCCCCGACCTCCGCGGGCGGAATATATAAAACCTCCCCGAATCTCACTGGCCTCCCCACAATAATCCTTGGCACAACTCGCTGCCACCAACCGCTTCACGGTAACTATTAGCCGAACACACGGACGTGGGATTCAAGATCGAGATAACAGAACAGCCCAAGATTAATTATATAATTTAATCAGCCTAAAGCACACTAGAACTACAATATATACAATAGGGAATCTACAGAATATACATATGTCAGAGTACAGTTACAAGCAAAGCATGGGTTACAAACAGGCATACACAGTTCCAGCAGTTACCTTGTGCGTCTGGCCACAGGGGGGCGCTGTAGGCCAGGTTTCTAGGATCCTTCCCACAGATGTTTCCTACACGTGACCCCCAGCGAAAGAACACTGGAAAATGGCCGAAGTAGGGTTATCAACCTGGGCAAATCCAGGTCCCCTCCTACCTTAGTGACCTCAGAGGGAGCACTGCTCCACCCCTGGCTGGAGTTATGGACAAAATCCACAACATGGAATATGGCCATAACTTGGCCTGGGAGCGTCGTAGGCGGACGCCGACGCTCTCATTGTGACAGCTATGAATTTAGCTACAGAACGAGAGGACTCATGACTTGTCTACTAGTTCCCCATTGGCTGATATCACGCCTGGGGTATTTCCCCAGGTCCTGCTCCCATAAAAAGGGTGTGCCAGCATCGTCCGCATGCGGAGACACCATTTTTATGGTTGCCATATTTATCGGAAATATGGCTTGCGAGATATGAACCATTTTTTACTGGAGTCGTCCTGTCTGGATACTTCCAAGCTTGCTAACTAGATAGCAGCCCCTACTACAGGGTCACGGCAGGGAGTCATCCTGTGTCCATTGTTCCCACATCACCTAATCTCCATATCACAGGAGATGGCCATGGGATGTGACACCTTCACAGATGCTGGACATCTGAGAACAAGAAGGGAGGGGGCACTGCCATGGAGTGATGAGAGCGATTATGACTGGAAGTCATAATTCATCTTCATATCCCAGGGTTTGCCTCACACCTCCCCCCTTTTGAGGGCGCTAGGGGGCAGCACACTCCGGTGTTCCCCCGTGCGCCCGTCCGCGACCTCTCCTTGTCGGGACAGCCCGTCTGCGTTACCGTGGTCCCGGCCCCTTTTGTGGCGAATGGTGAAGTTGTATTGCTGGAGCGCAAGGCTCCATCGCAACAATCGCCCATTCGTCCCAGAGACGGTGTGCAACCAGCTGAGGGGATTGTGGTCCGTCTCCACGATGAAGTGGCGCCCGTATAGATAGGGTTGCAGACGCTGCAGGGCCCACACTATGGCCAGGCACTCCTTTTCCATCGTGGAATAGGCCACTTCCCGTGGTAACAGCTTCCTGCTCAGGTACAAGACTGGGTGCTCTTGGCTCGCAGAGTCCACCTGGCTGAGCACCGCACCGAGGCCGAAGTCACTGGCGTCGGTCTGTACTACAAACGGCCGCGTGAAGTCGGCTGCCTGTAGCACGGGCGGGCTGGACAGGGCGTCCTTTAGGGCCCGGAAGGCTGTCTCGCAGTCCATTGTCCAATCGACTGCAGAGGGCAGCTTCTTCTTGGTGAGGTCCGTCAAGGGCTTTGCCAGGCTACTATAGCATGGAACAAACCTCCTATAGTACCCAGCGGTCCCCAAGAAGGACATCACCTGCTTCTTGGTCCTGGGGGTGGGCCAGGATGCGATGGCTTCCACTTTCTCAGGCTCGGGCTTCAGTGTTCTCCCGCCTACCCGGTGACCGAGGTACTGGACCTCGCTCATGGCCAGCTGACACTTTCCCGGCTTGATGGTCAAACCTGCCTGGTGGATCCGCCTGAGCACCTGTGCTAGATGCTCTAGGTGATCTTCCCAGGTGGGACTGAAGACGGCAATGTCATCCAGGTACGCGGCCGCGTACCCTTCAAGTCCCTTGAGCAGGGTGTTGACCATCCGCTGGAAAGTGGCAGGGGCATTCCTCATCCCGAATGGCATCACCGTGGACTCGTACAGTCCAAATGGGGTAATAAAGGCAGAGCGCTCCCTGGCCTTGCGAGTCAGGGGGATCTGCCAATATCCCCGGCTCAGATCCATGATGGTCAGGTACTGAGCCCCGGCCAACTGATCGAGCAGGTCATCGATGCGTGGCATTGGGTACGCATCGGCGACCGTGACAGCATTGAGCCCCCTGTAGTCCACGCAGAACCGAGTGGTTCGGTCCTTCTTAGGGACGAGGACTACAGGCGAGGCCCAAGCGCTGTTGGATGCCTGGATCACCCCCAGCTTCAGCATCTCGTCAATCTCCTGGCGCATGTGTTGCTGCACCTCCAGGGAGACCCGATATGCTGAACGCCGGATCGGGGGATGATCCCCAGTGTCCACGTGATGGACAGCCAAGTTAGTCCTTCCGGGCTGGTTGGTAAACAACCCCCGGAAGGGGTGTAGGGTGGCCCACAGCTGGGACCGTTGGTCCTCCAGGAGCTGGTGGCCAACCTCCACATCCTCAATGGATCCGCCTGCCCTAACCTGGGCTAGCATATCCAAGAGGGTCTCCGCTTCTCCCTCCTCGGGCAGGTTGCACACGGGGAGCGCACATGCCTCCCGCTCATGATGTGCCTTCATCATGTTCACATGGAAGGGCTTCCGCCTTCCACGGGCAGGGTCCAGGGTGACCAGGTACGTCACAGGGTTGAGCTGCTGGTACACGAGGTATGGGCCTTCCCAGGCTGCCTGAAGCTTGTCCTGTGGTACGGGGACCAGTACCCACACCTTTTGACCCACTTGGTAGGTCCTCTCACAAGCGTTCTGGTCGTACCAACGCTTCTGATCGGCCTGGGCTTGAGCCATATTGTCGTGTACCAGTTGCGTCAAGGCCTGCATTTTGTCCCGGAAGCGCACGACATACTCGATAACCGACACTCCAGGGGTGGCCAAATCCCCTTCCCAAGCCTCTTTCACCAGAGCCAGGGGGCCCCGCACACGTCGCCCGTACAGGAGCTCAAACGGTGAGAATCCTGTTGAGGCCTGTGGAACCTCCCGGTAAGCAAATAACAGGTGTGGGAGATACCGCTCCCAGTCACGCCCATGGGAGTCGACCAACATCTTAAGCATCTGCTTTAAGGTGCCATTAAACCGCTCGCACAGGCCATTAGTCTGTGGATGGTACGGGCTGGCCACCAGATGTCGCACCTGGACTTGCTTACAGAGGGCCTCCATCAGCTGGGACATGAATTGGGTCCCCCGGTCAGTGAGCATTTCCTGGGGAAAACCCACTCTGGAGAAAATCTCCAGCAATGCGGTGGCCACCTTGTCAGCCCGAATGGACGACAAGGCCACTGCTTCTGGGTACCGGGTGGCATAGTCCACTACCGTCAGTATGAAGCGTTTCCCGGAGCTGCTGGGGATGGCCAGCGGGCCGACCAGATCCACAGCCACCCTCCTGAAAGGCTCATCGATGATTGGCAGAGATACTAGTGGGGCTTTGGGGTGTGGCCCCGCCTTCCCCACTCTCTGACAGGTTTCACACGAACGGCAGTAGGCAGCCACATCGGCCCCCATTTTTGGCCAGTAGAAATGCTGGTTTAACCTGGCCTTGGTCTTAGCGATCCCTAGGTGTCCGGCCATCGGAATCTCATGTGCGATCCGCAACAACTCCGTCCGGAACGGATAGGGTACCACCAACTGTCGGTCCCTGGGCCACGCCTCCGGTGAACCCTGCTGGACCGTGGCCCGGTACAGCCGTCCTTGGTCCCAGACCACTCGCTCCGGGTCCGAGTCCGAGGGAGGCTGTGCCGCCTGCTCCTTAAGAGCTTTCAGGCTGTCGTCAGCTTCTAACGCTGCCTGAAACCCCTGACTAGATGTGGCCAGAATCGACGAGACTGTCACATCTTCAGTCAGTACCCCGGGACCTGTGTCCTGGCCTCCACCTGACTCGGCTGCCACTTGGTCAGAAGGGGAAGAGCTATCGGACCTCCGGGAGGCCCCTTGGCTTCCAGCACTCCCACTGCGGGTGACAGCGGCCACAGCCGCTGCGACCGTGGGTCGTGCCTGCTCCTCCTCCGTTCCTGACCAAGTCGCCGGTTCAGGCAGACCTACCTGGCTTCCTGACACCCCGGTTGTGGGGGAACCATGCACCGAGATCTTACCTGGGAGCACTTCCGCTCCTGGACCGGCCCCAATCTCACCTGCCTGTTCCCCTCCTGCAGCAACAGAACCCCGCTGTGAAATCTCTGGGGACCCCACATTTGCTGTGGTAACCCCCACCCCACACACTGGTCCTCCCCCTGCAGCACCCTGCTCTCTGCTTATCCCTGCAGAGGGCAACAGATCCCAGCTCACAGGCTGATTACTTGTAGAGGCATTGTCACACCTTTCTCTGACCCCCTCCCCTGTCACAGCTGCAGCTGAGTGTGTGTCTATGCAAGCAGAAAAATCAGAGTTCACTCCCTCCTCCCTTACATCATTCATAGATAACACATTAACATTGTTAGGAGTCATGTCAGTACGGGCTGAAGGTTCAGCCCTTGGGGGGGCCCAAACTGGGAGGTTATCTGCCCCAAATCTGTCCCAAGTAGCACGTTTGCAGGGATCCGATCAGTTACCCCCACCTCCCTCACCCCTCGCCCTGCGCCCCAGTCCACATAAATGTCAGCAACAGGCAGCGCCGGGTCAATGCCTCCAATCCCGGAGACAGCGAGGGTTTTTCCCGGGATCAAGTCTTGGGGGGACACCATGTCAGGCCGCACCAGAGCCACCTCCGAGGCGCTGTCTCGCAGTCCTATGGTCACAGACCGGCCGACGGTGACAGGTTGGAAGCTGTCCAGGGACCTACCACCACCCCCACCCACACAATACACCTTGGGCGGCCCTTGGGACGGGGACGGAGCCGGGGCCTTGGGACGCTGAGGGCACATGGCCTTGAAGTGTCCAGGTAAGTTGCACTGGTGGCACCGTCTTGGTTCTGCCACGGGCCTGGAGAGGGGAGTTGAGGGGGACACCCCCTGCAGTCTAGGGGCAGGTGGGGCAGTCGCAGAGTTCATCTTACCCCCTCTCCAGGTGCTGCTGGTGGCTGCTCTCCTGGCCTCAGGAGCCCGATTGTTGGTGTAGTCATCGGCCAGGGCAGCTGTAGCCGTGGACCCCTTTGGCTTCTGGTCTCGGATGAACTGGCGGAGATCCTCAGGGCAGTTCCACAAGAGTTGCTCCGTGATGAACAAGTCCAGGATCTCCGGTCCGGTGGAAAGCTGCAGGCCTTGGGTCCAGTGGTCGGCAGCTCGGGCAAGTGCCCGCCGGTGGTCAGCCCAGGAGTCCTTTGGTCCCTTTTGCAGGGTCCGGAACTTCTTGCGGTAGGACTCTGGAGTGAGGTTGTACTGTTGGATCAGGGCCCGCTTGATGGTGTCGTAGCCCTGATCTGCCTCAGCAGGCAAATCCCCAAGGATATCCAGGGCCTTACCCCTTAGACGGGGGGTCAGGTATTTGGCCCACTGATCCTTGTCCAGATGGTGCTGCAAGCAAGTCCGTTCAAAAGCAGTCAGGAAAGAGTCCAAGTCTCCATCCTTCTCCAGCACTGGGAAGTCCTCAACACGGACCTTTGAAAGTTTGGTGTCTTGAAGGTCACGTGTGGCTGATGAGGGCCGGAGCTGAGCTAGCTGCAGCTGGTGGTCACGGTCTGCCTGTTGCCGTCGCTCTTCACGTGCTGCTTGCCGCTCCGCAGCCTCATGCGCTGCTTGCCGCTCCGCAGCCTCAGCGTCACGCGCCGCCTGCCGCTCTGCCCTGCGCTCTGCCAGGAGTTCCTTGTAGCCCTCCTGGTCTCCAGCCTGGAGAAGGGCCATAGCCATTTGAAGAAGGCTATCCGAGCCTCCCAGGCTCGGTGGAATGGCACGTGGTGATCTGCGGCCCGCTGCGGAGCCTGGTGATTCACTGTCCATTGCAGAGCGGAGGGCTGGCATCTGGCTCGTTGAGGACCCTTGGGCGAGCTCCTCCTCATTTTGTCCAGCAGTGCCAGGTTGTGCGATGTCCTCTGCAGAGCTGTTCTCTGGCGTCGGGCTCTTGGAGGGCTCGTGGACAACCTCCTCATCGTCTCTGGCCTGAGCATCGGCCATTCCTTTGGCTTTGCTCCTGGTGCTCTCAGCCATTCTTGCAGACTTTGGTCACTGACACAGAACTGACACCTGATGCCTCCACACACCTTACAGTATCTGCACTCTGACACTCTAGTGTTGAGCTAGTCTGAAGACCCCAGCAGCCACAGCTGCTGCAGGCAGTCTTTAGTGTCTGGGAGTATGGGTCTCACACTCACACACACTATTATCTCGATCCCACCGCTATGCCACCAATATGTCACAAACCACCGAGGGGGGTCACTCAGAAATCCCCCGCGCTGGCTACCAGTACGTCACAATCGGGGGGTAACAAGTGGGGGTCACCCCTCCTTTATACCTCCCGACCGACAGACAGAGCACGTGACGCGCTCTCTAGCGCCCCTCTTATAGTCAGGCCAATTATGGAATTGCCCGACAATAAGCAAGGAGGCCGCTATACTACTTATGCCGATTATTGAAGGGCCCCCGGTGAGAGTAGGGTATATATTCCCCCGACCTCCGCGGGCGGAATATATAAAACCTCCCCGAATCTCACTGGCCTCCCCACAATAATCCTTGGCACAACTCGCTGCCACCAACCGCTTCACGGTAACTATTAGCCGAACACACGGACGTGGGATTCAAGATCGAGATAACAGAACAGCCCAAGATTAATTATATAATTTAATCAGCCTAAAGCACACTAGAACTACAATATATACAATAGGGAATCTACAGAATATACATATGTCAGAGTACAGTTACAAGCAAAGCATGGGTTACAAACAGGCATACACAGTTCCAGCAGTTACCTTGTGCGTCTGGCCACAGGGGGGCGCTGTAGGCCAGGTTTCTAGGATCCTTCCCACAGATGTTTCCTACACGTGACCCCCAGCGAAAGAACACTGGAAAATGGCCGAAGTAGGGTTATCAACCTGGGCAAATCCAGGTCCCCTCCTACCTTAGTGACCTCAGAGGGAGCACTGCTCCACCCCTGGCTGGAGTTATGGACAAAATCCACAACATGGAATATGGCCATAACTTGGCCTGGGAGCGTCGTAGGCGGACGCCGACGCTCTCATTGTGACAGCTATGAATTTAGCTACAGAACGAGAGGACTCATGACTTGTCTACTAGTTCCCCATTGGCTGATATCACGCCTGGGGTATTTCCCCAGGTCCTGCTCCCATAAAAAGGGTGTGCCAGCATCGTCCGCATGCGGAGACACCATTTTTATGGTTGCCATATTTATCGGAAATATGGCTTGCGAGATATGAACCATTTTTTACTGGAGTCGTCCTGTCTGGATACTTCCAAGCTTGCTAACTAGATAGCAGCCCCTACTACAGGGTCACGGCAGGGAGTCATCCTGTGTCCATTGTTCCCACATCACCTAATCTCCATATCACAGGAGATGGCCATGGGATGTGACACCTTCACAGATGCTGGACATCTGAGAACAAGAAGGGAGGGGGCACTGCCATGGAGTGATGAGAGCGATTATGACTGGAAGTCATAATTCATCTTCATATCCCAGGGTTTGCCTCACAGAAGCCAAGGTGAGAAAAATGCAAATGACCAACTGAGGGGGGAAATATCAAGGGTGAAAACAGACCTGTGGGAATTGCAAAGGTCACTTCAAGGGCTGCAGGAAGAAAATGCATACCTCAAAGAAGAAATAACCCAGCTAAAATCCTCAATCCTACAACAAAAACCAGAGAGGGCACCTCAAAGTATAAGCACCCCCCCAAAACAAATGCCTGCACCAACTACCCTTGTACCAGATATATCACAGACAACCTCAGCCAGACGGACTCTACACATAACCCCAGCAATAACAATACAGCCCCACCAGCACAGCAAATCAGGGTGTCCAACACCCCTGGACCCAACAACAGGAAGGAAACCCCTACCATCAACCCCAGCAATGAAAATGCATCATCACAACAAACAAGGGCAATCAACACTCAGAGACCCAACACACAGAAAACAAATGGCCCAAATAAAACACTCGATCCTGACATAGTCCTAATAATAGACTCAAATGGGAAATACCTGGACACTCAGACTGTTTCCGACGGCTCGGGTTATAAAAATTCACTGCTCAACGATCCCACAAGCAGAGGAGGTGATCAGTAACCTATATTTCACCGAGCCCACACACCTCATACTACACACCGGCACAAATGATATCCACCAAGAGACAGTCACAAAGGACCTATCAAAACTTGCAATAGCAGCCCAGCAAAAATTCCCCAGAACCAAAATAATCCTGTCTGCCCTGCTTCCAAGGAAAGATATACACCAACAAATAACCCAGCAAATCAACTCAGAGCTGGCCGCCAGTATCACCTCAGCACCAAACATACAGCTAGCAAGACACCCTGAAATAACGCTCCATCACCTCTATGACGACAAACACCTCAATAAACAAGGAGTCAGCCATCTAGCAAGAGAGCTAAAGGACATGGTTCTAAACAGACCTCCAAGACCACAAGCAAGACACCCACCAAACAGATGGCAGCCCACAGAGACCCCCGGAGAGAGCCCACAGAGATGGCAGAAATACACAAGACCACATGCCCCAAAATGGCAATACAAAGCAACAGAGGGCAGCAACATGGCAGAAATAAGGACATTGCTCAACACATTGTGCAGCAAACTCTTAGGACACTAGTAAAATATGCCACCCAAACCCACCACTAAATCCGGTTATGTCCTATGAAAATCTATCCTTCCTCATTATAAGGTATATCAACTAAAAATGACATCCTTAGTTATCAGCAGCTGGAACATTCAAGGATTAAATGCCTCAGCTTTTGGGTCCAAGACAAATGACCCAGACTTCAAACAAAGGCTAAAGAACATTGACATCCAGATCCTCCTGGAGACATGGGCCCGGGCAGAGGAGGAATCTCTCGCACCCATAGGATACAAGGAATTTTCTGTCTCCGCCCAGAAAAACAAGAACACCAAACACGGCCGCTGCTCAGGGGGCATACTAATATGGTACAAGGAGGAGATCCAAGAACATATCAAGGCAATAAAAAAAAGAGAATTTTGTTTACTTACCGTAAATTCTTTTTCTTATAGTTCCGTAATGGGAGACCCAGACCATGGGTGTATAGCTTCTGCCTCCGGAGGACACACAAAGTACTACACTAAAAAGTGTAGCTCCTCCCTCCGAGCATATACACCCCCTGGATAACCAAATATAGCCAGTTTAGTGCAAAAGCTGAAGGAGAATAGCCACCCACCAGTAGAGATAGAGCAAAAACCGGAACAACCGGAGCCTCTGTCTACAACAACAGCCGGTGATAACACGCGGAACAAGAAACTGCCAACAGGCAACAGGGAGGGTGCTGGGTCTCCCATTACGGAACTATAAGAAAAAGAATTTACGTTAAGTAAACAAAATTCTCTTTTTCTTCATCGTTCCTATGGGAGACCCAGACCATGGGACGTCTCAAAGCAGTCCATGGGTGGGAATAAACAGAAAACTGAGAAGTAGGCGAAACCTAACTTCACAAATGGGCGACAGCCGCCTGAAGGATGCGTCTGCCCAAGCTCGCATCTGCCGAAGCATGAGCATGCACTTGCTAGTGCTTCGAAAAGGTATGCAGACTAGACCAAGTGGCAGCCTGACAGACCTGCTGAGCCGTAGCCTGGTGCCTGAAAGCCAAAGAGGCACCGACAGCTCTGGTCGAGTGTGCCTTGATCCCCGGCGGGGGAGGCACTTGAGTACACTGGTAGGCATCAGAAATGGCCGACCTAATCCAACGAGCCAGGGTCGGTTTAGAAGCCGAGAGGCCCTTACGCCGACCTGTGGTAAGCACAAAAAGAGAGGTGCACCGCCTAAGCACAGCGGTGCGTGACACATAGATCCGGAGCGCCCGCACCAGATCTAAAGTATGCAACGCTTTTTCAAAGCGATGGACAGGAGCCGGACAAAAGGAAGGCAATGAAATGTCCTGGTTAAGGTGGAAAGGAGATACCACCTTAGGGAGAAAGTCCGGAGTCGGACAGAGAACCACCTTGTCTTGATGAAAAACCAAAAAAGGTGACTCCGAAGAGAGCGCCGCTAAATCAGAGACTCTCCTGAGGGAAGTTATGGCCACTAGAAAGACGACTTTCTGTGAAAGACGAAACAAAGAAACCTCCCTAAGAGGCTCAAAGGGGGGTTTCTGCAAGGCCGTGAGGACCAGATTAAGGTCCCAGGGATCCAAAGGCCGCCGGTAAGGCGGAATGATGTGAGATGCGCCCTGCATAAAAGGTGCGCACCTGAGCCAGCCGGGCGATACGCCGCTGGAACAACACTGACAGAGCCGAGACCTGTCCCTTGAGGGAATTGAGGGATAGTCCTAGCTGCAGACCGGACTGTAGAAAGGACAGGATGGTCGGCAAGGAAAAAGGCCAAGGGGCATGGCCGAAAAGAACGACACCAGGACAGGAAAATTCTCCAAGTCCTGTGATAAATTTTGGCCGAGGAAGACTTCCGAGCCCGAGTCATAGTGGAGATGACTTCAGGAGGAATGCCAGAAGTCGTCAAGATCCAGGACTCAAGAGCCACGCCGTCAATCTGAGAGTGGCGGAAAAACGGACCTTGTGAGAGAAGGTCTGGGCGGTCCGGGAGATGCCACGGCACCTCTACGGACAGATGGAGCAGGTCTGGGTACCAAGCTCGCCTGGGCCAGTCTGGAGCAATGAGGATGACCCGACGGCCCTCCATTCTGATCTTGCGCAGGACTCTGGGCAAGAGAGCTAGAGGGGGAAACACGTAAGACAGACGAAACTGGGACCAATCTTGAACCAGCGCGTCCGCTGCAAAAGCTTGAGGATCGTGGGAGCGAGCCACGTAAACCGGGACCTTGTTGTTGTGCCGGGATGCCATTAGATCCACTTCCGGAGTGCCCCACTTGCGGGAGATTGACCGAAACACTGCCGGGTGCAGAGCCCACTCGCCGCTGTCCACGGCCTGACGGCTGAGATAATCTGCCTCCCAGTTTTCTACGCCTGGGATGTGGACTGCGGATATGGTGGACTTGGAGTCCTCCGTCCACTGAAGGATGCGTTGAACCTCCAACATCGCCAGGCGGCTGCGAGTCCCGCCCTGGTGATTGATGTAGGCAACTGCTGTCGCGTTGTCTGACTGGACTCGAATGTGCTTGCCCGCCAACAGGTGGTGAAAGGCTACGAGAGCTAGGAGCACAGCTCTGATTTCCAGCACATTGATCGAGAGGGCTGATTCGGACGGAGTCCAAGTGCCCTGTGCTCGGTGGTGGAGGTATACTGCTCCCCAGCCGGATAGACTGGCATCCGTGGTGAGAATCACCCAGGACGGGGCCAGGAAGGAGCGTCCCTGAGACAGAGAGAGGGGCCGAAGCCACCACTGAAGAGAGCTCCTGGTCCGTGGCGACAGAGCCACCAACCTGTGCAAGGAAGAAGTCCGCTTGTCCCAACAGCGGAGAATGTCCAGCTGCAGAGGACGCAGATGGAACTGGGCAAAGGGAACCGCTTCCATTGACGCCACCATCTGACCCAGCACCTGCATTAGGTGCCTGATGGAATGACGGCGGGGCCTCAGCAGAGAGCGCACCGCCAGATGGAGGGACTGCTGTTTGACTAAGGGCAGCTTGACAAGTGCCGGCAGAGTCTCGAACTGCATCCCTAGGTACGTGAGTTTCTGGGTCAGAGTCAGAGTGGACTTGGGCAGATTGACAAGCCACCCGAATTGAACAAGAGTGGCGAGAGTGAGCGAGACACTCCGCTGACAGTCTGCACTGGATGAAGCCTTGACTAGAAGGTCGTCCAGGTAAGGAATCACTGCCAACCCCTGGAGGTGCAGAACCGCAACCACTGCTGCCATGACCTTGGTGAATACTCGAGGGGCCGTGGCTAACCCGAAGGGGAGAGCCACGAATTGGAAATGTTCCTCTCCGATTGCAAAACGTAGCCAACGCTGGTGTGAAACTGCAATTGGCACATGCAGATAGGCATCTCTGATGTCGATGGATGCCAGGAAATCTCCTTGGGTCATTGAGGCAATGACTGATCGCAGAGACTCCATGCGAAAATGCCGCACCTGAACATGCTTGTTGAGAAGCTTGATGTCATGATGTATGTAGTTTTCTCCATCCCATATTTTTGTATAAGATGCCATGTGATGTATTTTACCTTCTCACTGTATTTGCTGTAATACTATGTCAGGATGTGATGTCACTTTCCTTTGGTTGTACTTACTGAACACTCTGAAATGTCTTGGGATGTAAGTGACCATACCTTCCCCCCAGCCTGTATCATATTGCACTCAGGCTTCAGCAGTAGCTATTGTCATTGACTTGGTGGGGGTTGCATATATATATATATTGTTCTTCTCAGCATGGGACTTCTCCAATCTACAACTTGGTAAACAGAACAGAGCCAGCAGTCTAAAGTCCATTCATGCATCAAATGGCCAGGGGGAGGTGTGCCCACCTAAGGGGCTGATCCCAGGAGAGAAGAACATGTTAGTTCAGTTAGTTGGAGCTCGGCTGGAGAAGGACTAGGATCCATAGCTGAGGCTGGATCCTGGGGTCTGTGTGTGTGGACTGTTACAGACTGGAGATCCGCGGCCACGTGGGATTGTGTTTTGTTGTTCACCTGTTGGACTCAAGGAACTCATATAAGGACCATTGCCCTAATTTCCCTGGCATCGGAATACCAGGCGGTGCCCCTGGATCTTTTGTTTTTTCTGTTGTGGACTCCTTGCAGATTTGAAGGATTTATATTTATGTTTGCTGCTTATTCTTTGTGGTTCCAATAAAGCCCTTTGGATTGTTCCTTGGCCTGGCGTCCCTCACTGCTCTGTTGCATACCCCGTCACACTTGAGATCCAGGATGAGCCGGAAGGAACCGTCCTTTTTGGGGACTAGGAAGAGATTTGAGTAGAAACCTCTGAACCGTTCCCGGGCGGGAACCGGTACAATTACTCCGTTGGCCTGCAAGGATGCCACGGCCTGAGAGAAGGCGGCGGCCTTGGAGCAGGGGGGAGTTGACAGAAAAAATCTGTTTGGCGGGCTGGAAGAGAATTCTATCCTGTAGCCGTGGGAGATGATATCCCGCACCCACTGATCGGAGACGTGTTGAAACCACACGTCGCCAAAGTGGGAGAGCCTGCCACCGACCAAGGACGTTGCTGGCTTGGCCAGATAGTCAAGAGGAGGCTGCCTTGGTGGCAGCAGCTCCTGCGGACTTCTGTGGACGCGGCTTCTTGCGCCAGTTGGGCTTCTGGTCCTTGGCTGAGTTAGTGGACGAGGCCGAGGGCTTAGAGGACGATCAGTTAGAGGAACGAAAGGAACGAAACCTCGACTGGTTCCTGCCCTTGACAGGTTTCCTGGTTTTAGTCTGTGGCAAGGAAGTACTCTTCCCGCCAGTAGCTTCCTTAATAATTTCATCCAGTTGTTCACCGAACAGCCTGGACCCAGCAAATGGGAGCCCAGCAAGGTACTTCTTTGAAGAAGCGTCTGCCTTCCACTCTCGAAGCCACAAGATCCTGCGGATAGCGAGGGAATTAGCCGAAACCACCGCAGTGCGGTGAGAAGCCTCCAGCATGGCAGACATGGCGTAGGATGAAAAGGCTGAAGCCTGGGAAGTTAAGGCAACCATTTCAGGCATAGAGTCCCTAGTGAGGGAATGCATCTCCTCTAGAGAAGCAGAGATGGCTTTGAGAGCCCACACTGCTGCAAAAGATGGGGAGAACGAGGCCCCTGCCGCCTCATATACAGACTTGGCCAGAAGGTCAACCTGGCGGTCAGTGGGATCCTTAAGTGAGGTGCCATCAGCCACTGATACAACTGTCCGGGCTGAGAGTCTAGACACCGGGGGGTCTACCTTTGGTGAGTGAGCCCACTCCTTGACCACCTCTGGTGGAAAAGGAAAACGGTCATCAGAACCACGCTTTGGGAAGCGTTTGTCAGGACAGGCTCTGGGCTTGGTCACAGTGGCCTGAAAACTGGAGTGGTTAAAGAACACACTCCTTGTTCTCTTAGGCAAGGTAAACTGGTGCTTTTCTGCCAGAGAGGGTTGCTCCTCTGATACTGGCGGATTGAGGTCCAGTACAGAATTAATGGACGCAATCAAATCACTAACATCTGCGTCACCCTCGGTCAGATCAATGGGGCACATGGAGGTAGCGTCCGAGCCCCCAGTAAAGACATCCTCCTCGTCCTGCGAGTCAGCTCGTGAATCAGAGCCGCGGGACGAGGAAGGAGAGGGGACCCTGCGTCTCCTTTTAGGAGGACGGGGTCTGGGAGCAGATGACGGATCCTCTGTGAGCTCTGCAGAGCGAGCCATAGCAGCAGAGGCGCCCTGAGAAGGGGGGTGATGCATGCTCAGCAGAGTCCGGGACAACTCTCCCATGGAGTCGGCAAAGGACTGGGAGATAGCCTTAGAAAACGATTCTACCCAAGCCGGGGGTTCAGCCACCGGGGCCGGAGCAGCCGGAGGGACCACTGGGGAGACTCCAGGCTGAGGCACCACCATGTTAGAGCAGGCATCACAATGTGGATATGTGCTCGGTTCAGGCAGTACGAGCTTACATGCAGTGCATATTGAGTACAGCCTTGCAGCCTTGCTCCTAGTGTGAGACATGCTGCTGAGGTGGGGGCTCTGAGCCAGAATGACCCCCAGAGAGTGTATAAGAAGGTCCACAACCGGAGGTTGTGGCTTACCAGACCGTTTGTGTGCCCTCCGGATCCCACAGCTCGGACCCTCAGACAGATTATGCAGAGATGCTGCAGCCAGCGCCGATCAGTGTGAGAACGCTGATAAAATGGCGCCGGAGCAAGGAGAGGGGGCGGGGCCTAGTCAAAGAGCGGGATCCGGAGGGCCAAGGAGATATACAGGGGAGGGAAACATCTCCTCAGAGAGGAGTGTCCTCCCCTGTGCCGAACGGCCGGTGGGCGGCGCCGCACTGTCCCTCTGCATGACTGACATGCAGGGGCAGTGAAAACGAAACTAGGCCTCAGGCGAAGTCGAGGCCTAAATTTTACAATACGGCCGGCGCGCAGGCACCCTCGGCGCGGTTCTCAGGTGAAAACCAGAGAACCGGCCGGAAATGTCACAAAAGTTAAATAACACACTCTCCCCAACAATAAAGTGCAAGGGACCCCCCAGAACGTCTCAAATACTTAGCTTGTGAGACGCAGGGCCAGGTCCCTGAGGGATGAGTGCTCCGTCCGTCAGGATCCTGAAAGGGCTGCGGATGGAGACCGGTCTCCTGCAAGGCAGTGAGAACCGTGCTGGCTCCCACTTCAAGCCAGAGCCCGAGGGATGGTGAAGGAGCGCGGCATGTAAGGCTCCAGCCCTGAAATCAACCTTAACAACACCGCCGACACAGTGGGGTGAGAAGGGACATGCCGGGGGTCCAGGCTTGGACCCGCTTTTCTTCAAACTCTTTAAAATCAAAAATCAGATGAGAATGCATGTGTGGATGTGTGCCTCCTGAACACAAAGCATTGAACTGGCTATATTTGGTTATCCAGGGGGTGTATATGCTCGGAGGGAGGAGCTACACTTTTTAGTGTAGTACTTTGTGTGTCCTCCGGAGGCAGAAGCTATACACCCATGGTCTGGGTCTCCCATAGGAACGATGAATAAAGAGGAGAAAGCCATATCTGGATGAGGATAAGTAGCTCCATCCTCACCTCTCACCAGGACATCTACCTCTGCGCAACCTACATCCCTCCATCAGAATCCCCATACTTTAAGTTGGACATCTACGAGGAACTTCAGAGGGAGGTAGCCCAATTCCAGTCCAAAGGTAAGGTGCTCATCTGTGGAGACCTGAACGCCAGGACAGGTACAGAGAAGGACTACCTGTCACCTGACGGAAACACATACGTCCTGGGAGATGAGCCCTTCTACAGAGACTCAGTACAGACAACAAGAAACAGCTATGACAGAGTGGTGAATAAAAGCGGCAGAAAACTGCTGAACCTGTGCCGGAGCTTGGGGCTGCATATACTGAACGGGCGCACCAGGGGTGACTCATTAGGGAGATTTACACTAAACTCCCACACGGGCAGTAGTGTAGTCGATTATGCCATAACAGACATAGACCCAGCAAACATAAATGCCTTCATAGTCACCCCCGACACCCACATGTCAGACCACAACCAGACACTGCTGTACTTGAGATCCACGGCCAAGTCACCCACACAAAAGCCCCACTTGAGCGGTCTCCACAACTTGCCACCATTCTTCAAGTGGTCCAAACAGTTAGCCATTGAATACACCAACATGACCAACAGAACAGAGATTAAAGAGCTGCTTGTAAACTTTCACACAAAATCCTATACCTCAAACCAGCAAGGGGTCAACCTGGCAGTAAACGACTTTAATAACATCCTATATACCATGGCAGAGCTAGCAGGCCTCAGAAGGACCAACTCCAAGAGATCTACAAATAAACAAGGCCAAAAATGGTTTGATAAAGAAT
>NC_134353.1:67213729-67266229 GCF_048569485.1 Anomaloglossus baeobatrachus | reverse complement strand
GTGTTTTGTGAAGGTGTGCAGACTCGACCAGGTAGCCGCCTGACACACCTGCTGAGCCGTAGCCTGGTGCCGCAATGCCCAGGACGCACCTACGGCTCTGGTAGAATGGGCTTTCAGCCCTGAAGGTATCGAAAGCCCAGAAGAACGATAGGCTTCAAAAATCGGTTCCTTGATCCACCGAGCCAAGGTAGACTTGGAAGCCTGCGACCCCTTACGCTGGCCAGCGACAAGGACAAAGAGCGCATCAGAGCGGCGCAGGGGCGCCGTGCGAGACACGTAGATCCGGAGTGCTCTCACTAGATCTAACAAATGCAAATCCTTTTCACATTGGTGAACTGGATGAGGGCAAAATGAAGGCAAGGAAATATCCTGATTGAGATGAAAAGTGGACACCACCTTAGGGAGAAAGTCCGGGACCGGACGCAGAACCACCTTATCCTGGTGAAAAACCAGGAAAGGGCCTTTGCATGACAGCGCTGCAAGCTCTGACACTCTACGGAGTGAAGTAACCGCCACTAGAAATGCCACCTTCTGCGAAAGACGTGATAGAGAGACATCCCGCAGCGGCTCACAAGGTGGTTTTTGAAGAGCCCGTAGAACCATGTTGAGATCCCAGGGTTCCAGCGGACGCTTGTAAGGTGGGACTATGTGGCAAACTCCCTGCAGGAACGTGCGTACCTGCGGAAGCCTGGCTAGACGCTTTTGAAAAAACACGGAAAGCGCCGAGACTTTACCTTTGAGAGAGCCGAGAGACAAACCCTTGGCCAATCCCGATTGAAGGAATGAAAGAAACCTGGGTAAGGCAAACGGCCAGGGGATAAACCCCCTCTCAGAGCACCAGGCTAAGAAGATCCTCCAAGTTCTGTGATAGCTCTTGGCTGACGTTGGCTTCCTGGCCTGTCTCATAGTGGCAATGACATCGTGAGACAACCCTGAGGACGCTAAGAGCCAGGACTCAATAGCCACACAGTCAGGTTGAGGGCAGCAGAATTCAGATGGAAAAATGGCCCTTGAGATAGCAAGTCTGGTCGGTCTGGGAGCGCCCACGGTTGCCCCACCGTGAGATGCCACAGATCCGGGTACCACGATCGCCTCGGCCAATCTGGAGCGACGAGGATGGCGCGGCGGCAGTCGGACCTGATCTTGCGCAACACTCTGGGCAGCATTGCCAGAGGAGGGAATACATAAGGCAGTTGAAACTGCGACCAATCCTGAACTAAGGCGTCCGCCGCCAGAGCTCTGTGGTCCTGAGACCGTGCCATGAATGCCGGGACCTTGTTGTTGTGCCGAGACGCCATGAGATCGACGTCCGGCGTTCCCCAGCGGCAACAGATCTCTTGAAACACGTCCGGGTGGAGAGACCATTCCCCCGCGTCCATGCCCTGGCGACTGAGGAAGTCTGCTTCCCAGTTTTCTACGCCCGGAATGTGAACCGCGGAGATGGTGGAGGCTGTGGCCTCCGCCCACAGCAGAATCCGCCGGACTTCTTGGAAGGCTTGACGACTGCGAGTGCCGCCCTGGTGGTTGATGTACGCAACCGCCGTGGCGTTGTCCGACTGTATGCGGATCTGCCTGCCCTCCAGCCACCGATGGAACGCCTTGAGGGCTAGATACACTGCCCTTATCTCCAGAACATTGATCTGAAGGGAAGACTCTGTCGGAGTCCAGGTTCCCTGAGCCTTGTGGTGGAGAAAAAACGCTCCCCATCCTGACAGGCTCGCGTCCGTCGTGACCACAGCCCAGGATGGGGGCAGAAAGGATTTTCCCTGCGATAGAGAAGTGGGGAGAAGCCACCACTGATGAGAGGTCTTGGCTTCCAGAGACAGAGAGACGTTCCTGTCCAAGGACGTCGGCCTCTTGTCCCATTTGCGGAGAATGTCCCATTGGAGTGGACGCAGATGAAATTGCGCAAATGGAACTGCCTCCATTGCTGCCACCATCTTCCCCAGGAAGTGCATGAGGCGCCTCAAGGGGTGCGACTGTGCCTGAAGAAGGGATCGCACCCCTGTCTGCAGCGACCGCTGTTTGTCCAGCGGCAGCTTGACCATCGCTGAGAGAGTATGAAACTCCATTCCGAGGTACGTCAGTGACTGGGTCGGAGACAATTTTGACTTTGGAAAATTGATGATCCACTCGAACCTCTGGAGAGTCTCCAGAGCAACCGTCAGACTGTGTTGACAAGCCACCCGTGAGGGTGCCTTGACTAGGAGATCGTCTAGGTAAGGGATCACCGAGTGGCCCTGAGAGTGAAGGATCGCTACGACGGATGCCATGACCTTGGTGAAGACCCGTGGGGCTGTCGCCAGGCCGAAAGGCAGTGCCACAAACTGAAGGTGTTCGTCCCCGATGGCGAAACGCAGGAAGCGTTGATGCTCTTGAGCGATCGGCACATGGAGATAGGCATCTTTGATGTCGATTGATGCTAGGAAGTCTCCTTGGGACATCGAAGCGATGACAGATCGGAGGGATTCCATGCGAAACCTCCTGGTTGTCACATGTCTGTTGAGCAATTTTAGGTCCAAAACGGGACGGAATGAGCCGTCCTTTTTTGGCACCACGAACAGATTGGAGTAAAAACCGCGACCGCGTTCCTGAAGGGGAACGGGGATCACCACTCCTTCTGTTTTCAGAGTGTCCATCGCGTGAAAAAGCGCAACGGTCCGCTCGGGGGGCGGAGATGTTCTGAAAAAACGAGTCGGAGGACGAGAGCCGAACTCTATCCTGTAACCGTGAGACAGAATGTCCCTCACCCATCGGTCTTGGACATGTGGCCACCAGGCGTCGCAAAAGCGGGAGAGCCTGCCACCGACCGAGGATGCGGTTTGGGGCGGCCGAAAGTCATGAGGAGGCCGCCTTGGAGACGGTGCCTCCAGCGGTCTTTGGAGGACGTGACTTAGACCGCCATGCAGAAGAGTTCCTCTGGCTCTTCTGTGGTCTGTTGGACGAGGAGGGTTGGGATCTGGCTGAGGGCCGAAAGGACCGAAACCTCGCTTGAATATTCCGTTGCTGAGGTCGGTTTAGTTTGGGTTGGGGTAAGGACGAGTCCTTTCCCTTGGATTGCTTAATAATTTCATCCAATCGCTCGCCAAACAGTCGGTCGCCAGAAAAAAGGCAAACCGGTCAAGAACTTTTTGGAAGCAGAGTCTGCCTTCCATTCGCGTAGCCACATGGCCCTGCGGACTGCCACAGAATTGGCTGATGCAACCCATGTACGGCTAGCCGAGTCCAGGACAGCATTCATGGCGTAGGATGCAAATACTGACGCCTGAGAAGTCAAAGATGTTACTTGTGGCGCAGCGGTACGGGTGACCGCATTAATCTCAGACAGACAAGCTGAGATAGCCTGGAGTGCCCACACTGCTGCAAAGGCTGGGGCAAAAATTGCGCCTATGGCTTCATAGATGGATTTCAGTAGTAGCTCTATCTGCCTGTCCGTGGCATCCTTGAGCGATGCACCGTCAGCCACTGCTACTACGGATCTAGCCGCCAGTCTAGAGACTGGAGGATCCACCTTGGGACACTGGGGAAGCGGGGAAGGGGTAACGTGTGTCATTAAGGCGTTTAGTAAAGTGCTTGTCCGGGAAAGCCCTGTGCTTCTGGACAGCATCTCTAAAGTTAGAGTGATCGAAGAAAGCACTCCGTGTACGTTTAGGAAACCTAAACTGGTGTTTCTCCTGTTGTGAAGCCGAATCCTCTGTAGGCGGAGTTGGGGGAGACAGATCTAGCACCTGGTTGATGGATGCTATAAGATCATTTACTATGGCGTCCCCTTCAGGTGTATCCAGATTGAGCGCAACGTCAGGATCAGAGTCCTGAGCTGCGACCTCCGCCTCCTCCTCTAGAGAATCCTCAAGCTGAGACCCCGAACTGCGTGAAGAAGTCGGGGAAGATTCTACGGTCCGTGCCGGAGTCCTGCACGTAATAACTAGAGGCCACACCAGGAACACGCTTAGTCGCAGACCGAGAGGGGCCTGGGGGTGATCCCGCCTGTGTAAGGGCCGGTCTGGACTGCAAAACCTCTAGAAACTTAGCAGACCATTTATCCATAGACTGAGCCATGGAATGAGAAAGCGACTCAGAGAGTTTGTCTGCTAAAACAGCAAACTCTGTCCCTGCCATCTGGACAGGGGGGGCCGGTGGTTCTACCTGGGCCGAGGGACCCCCTAGTGCCCCAGGCTCTGGCTGAGCGAGTGCCACAGGGGCCGAGCATTGCTCACAGTGAGGGTAGGTGGAACCTGCAGGTAACATAGCCGCACAAGAGGTACAGGTAGCAAAATAACCCTGTGCCTTGGCCCCCTTGCTCCTTGTGAACGACATGCTGTTGTCTCCCAGGAGCGTGATCACTGAGGTATATAGCCACAAGTTAACAATACAGCTGAACCGGAAAAGTATACAAATATAATGTATCTATATACAGTTCAGCACCCTAGGGGGACCAGCACCGGTAACCGGTGTGGCTTACCAACCGCTCCAGCGCTGTGTGGCCACCAGATTCCCTGCCTCGGTTCTTCCAGAGCTGCAGCAGACGTCCTCCACCGGCAGGATGTGTTAAAACATGGCTGTCGGCGTTCACAGGGGAGGAGGGAGCCGTGGGCGTAACTTACAAAAGTGCGGGAATCTGGTGCCCCATAGGGATTAGTGAGGGGGGAGGAGGACAGCTATGTGTGCTCCAGCCCTCACTGTCGGCGTCAGCCCGACCGTCCCGCCCTTGCCCCTGACTGGCAGGCCCGTGGGCGGGAGTTTAATGTACTAGGCCGCAAAAGCCGGGGACTAAAGTAGAAAACGCGGCCGGCCAGCAGGCATGGTCGGCGCGGTAGTCCCGTACAAAAAACCAACACTGCATGCGCTGCAGCGTCCGAGGCCCAGGTGCTCCATGCACCGTCCCAAAGGGGACACAGAGTACCTGTAGTTGCAGGGCCTTGTCCCTGACGATACTCAGTCTCCTGTCCGGCAGATACCACCAGGGGCTGCGGAGGGAGCCCGGTCCCAGTGCCTGGATGACCGGATAGGATCCCACTTCACCCAGAGCCCCTAAGGGATGGGGAAGGAAAGCGGCATGTGGGCTCCAGCCTCTGTACCCGCAATGGGTACCTCAACCTTAACAACACCGCCGACTCAGTGGGGTGAGAAGGGAGCATGCCGGGGGCCCTGTAAAGGGCCCTCTTTTCTTCCATCTGAAATAGTCAGCAGCTGCTGCTGACTAAAATGTGGAGCATTGTGTGCATGTGTGCCTCCTTCAACACAAAGCATAAAAACTGATGGGCCCGTGATGCACGGGGGGTGTATAGGCAGAGGGGAGGGGGTTACACTTTTTAAAGTGTAATGCTTTGTGTGGCCTCCGGAGGCAGTAGCTATACACCCAATTGTCTGGGTCTCCCAATGGAGCGACAAAGAAATCAAACTTTGCAAATATTTGTTTTATTTAGCGAGAACTGCTGTGCTGTTCCAGCTCTTGCACTGGTCACTGAGCCTTGTCTCCCACCTACCTACAATTTATCAGACATTCAGGGAATAGGAGATAAATCCGTTACACTTGAATAATCCCATTGATTTCTAAGGTCCAAGTACAGTACGGTCGACGAGTGGATGAAAGCCCCGACAGGACCACTGAACGGAGATAGGAACGTAATGTGAAAGGGGCCTAAAGGCCTGTTTACACGCGACATCGCTATCGATGTCGCTGCCGATCGCACTCGTCCCCGTCTTTTGTGCGTCACGGGCAAATCGCTTCCCGTGGCGCACAATATCGCTATTACCCGTCACACGGACTTGCCTTCCTAGTGACGTCACTGTGGCCTGCGAACAGAATCTTTTCGAAGGGGGCGGTCCGTGCGGCGTCACAGCGACGTCACATGGCAGGTGTCCAAAAGAAGCGAAGGGGCAGAGAGCAGCCGGATGAAAGACACGCCCACCTCTTTGCCGGAGGACGCAGGTACGGTGTTCGCCATTCCCGGGGTGTCACACGTAGCGATGTGTGCTGCCTCAGGAACAACGAACAACCTGCGTCCGGAACGAGCAACGATATTTTGAAAATGAACAACGTGTCAACGATCAACGATAAGGTATTTTTGATAGTTAGCGGTCACTTGTACGATTCACACGCAACGACGTCGCTAACGAGGCTGGATGTGCGTCACGAATTCCGTGACCCCAACGACATCTCGCTAGCGATGTCGTTGCGTGTAAACGGGCCTTTAGTCTTGACCAAGAGTCTCCTTTACTTTTTCTAGGTTTTTAAACGATGATCTAAATATAATGTTTTATCTTTGAATTTCATCCCCATTTTTGTGGCTGCTGGACGTTTTCTTTTTCACTGTTTGCAACTGCCCAGGAGCCAGAGTGGAGCTTCCTTGCACCACACCAAAGTTACGACATATTCCTGTATCAGTGAGCTGATGTTACAACCTTTTTCACCCTTTTCATTGGCGTTTATAAACCCGCTCGCCGCACTCCACTGTAATGGAGGGCGCACAGACTGCCACTGTTCTCTTAAGGCCCAGTCACACTAAACAACTTACCAGCGATCCCAACAACGATACAACCTGATAGGGATCGCTGGTAAGTTGCTAGGAGGTCGCTGGTGAGATGTCACACTAAGCGACGCACCAGCGATCCCACCAGCAACCTGACCTGGTAGGGATCGCTGGAGCATCGCTACACGTGGAAGCATGCTGCGCTTGGTAACTAAGGTAAATATCAGGTAACCAACCCGATATTTACCTTGGTTACCAGCGCACACCGCTTGGCGCTGGCTCCCTGCACTCCTAGCCAGAGTACACATCGGGTTAATTACCTGATTTGTACCGCAGCTACATGTGCAGAGAGCAGGGAGCCGCGCACACTGCTTAGCGCTGGCTCCCTGCTCTCCTAGCTACAGTACACATGGGGTTAATTACCCGATGTGTACTGCAGCTACATGTGCACAGAGCAGGGAGCCGGCACTGACAGCTGAGAGCGGCGGACGCTGGTAACGAAGGTAAACATCGGGTAACCAATGTAAGGGATTCTTGGTTACCCAATATTTACATTGGTTACCAGCGTCCGCAGAAACCGGCTCCTGCTGCATGCACATTTAGTTGTTGCTCTGTCGCTGTCACACACAGCGATCTGTGCTTCACAGCGGGAGAACAACAACTAAAAAAAAAATGGCCCAGGACATTCAGCAACAACCAACGACCTCACAGCAGGGGCCAGGTTGTTGCTGGATGTCACACACAGCAACATCGCTAGTAAGTTGTGCATCAGCAGCAATGTTGCTTAGTGTGACGGTACTTTTAGTAAAGATCTTGTTTACACAGAACGTTGTGCTGCTGATTTCGATGATCTGTCGTGCAGCACAAAGGATCATTTCACCTGACAAACAAGTGTTCAGCTTATCCTTCGGGTGACTGGCATCCAGATTGGCTTCTGGGGAAATAAGCTTGTTTGCGATCATCGTGAAGTTTAAGTGCACCAAACAGTCTAAGGGTATGTGCCCATGATCTGGACATGCAGTGTCCTGGACGCAGCATGTCCCCTCTTGTGGGGCTGAGAGTGCTCTCCGCAGAAGACCACAGCTGCCTGTGCCCACGACCATGGTTAAGAAAGCTGTGGACTTCCTCTCTATTCTCCCTGTGGAAAACACTCGCAGCTCCGCAGCAATAAATTGACATGCTGTGGCTCAGGAAGTTGCACCGCACGTCAGTTTATGCTGCGGGGAAAACAAGCACAGTGGGCAGGAGATTTCTAGAAATCCCATCCACTGTGCTTGTACTGTACGACGCAGCGTTTTGGAAGCAGCGAAAATACACTACGTCCATAATGCTGTGAACCCTGATCCTGGGCGCGCAGGCTAAGACAACGCATCCACATGCTGCAGATTTTCATGGTTTCACAACTTCTTATTGTTGCAAACATCATGTTTATGGTGAATCTGGGGGACAATCCTCAGAAAAATCCACATCATATACAAATTGATCTTTATTTGAATTCGCTGTGGAACGTCGGCGTTCAATCAACATGATTCCACGTAAGTCCTGTGGCTAATCAGTGGCCGCTAATAAGTTGCATGTCTCACACATCCCTTGGATGTACAAGTTTTGTTTGAAGGAATTGTTAACAGAGCAGCCCATTAGCAGCCACTGATCGTTATTGCACGTCAGCCCTGCAACCGATCACAAGCATCGACATGATGGGAATGGCACCGGTGCAAGAGCTGGAATAAAGAGAATTTTGTTTACTTACCGTAAATTCTTTTTCTTATAGTTCCGACATGGGAGACCCAGACCATGGGTGTATAGCGTCTGCCTCCGGAGGACACACAAAGTACTACACTAAAAAGTGTAACTCCTCCCTCCGAGCATATACACCCCCTGGATAACCAAATCTAGCCAGTTTAGTGCAAAAGCTGAAGGAGGACATCCACCCACAAGTAGAGAGAGAAAACCCGGAACAACCGGAACCTCTCTGTCTACAACAACAGCCGGTGAAAACACACGGAACAAGAAAACTGCCAACAGGCAACAGGGAGGGTGCTGGGTCTCCCATGTCGGAACTATAAGAAAAAGAATTTACGGTAAGTAAACAAAATTCTCTTTTTCTTCATCGTTCCTTATGGGAGACCCAGACCATGGGACGTCTCAAAGCAGTCCATGGGTGGGAAATAAACAGAAAACTGAGAAGTAGGCAAAACCTAAGTTCACAAATGGGCGACAGCCGCCTGAAGGATGCGTCTGCCCAAGCTCGCATCTGCCGAAGCATGAGCATGCACTTGGTAGTGCTTCGAAAAGGTGTGCAGACTAGACCAAGTGGCAGCCTGACAGACCTGCTGAGCCGTAGCCTGGTGCCTGAAAGCCCAAGAGGCACCGACAGCTCTGGTCGAGTGCGCCTTGATCCCCGGCGGGGGAGGCACCTGAGTACACTGGTAGGCATCGGATATGGCCGACCTAATCCAATGAGCTAGGGTCGGTTTAGAAGCCGAGAGACCCTTGCGCTGACCTGTGGTCAGCACAAAAAGAGGTGCACCGCCTAAGAACAGCGGTGCGTGACACATAGATCCGGAGCGCCCGCACCAGATCTAAAGTATGCAACGCTTTCTCAAAGCGATGCACAGGAGCCGGACAAAAGGAAGGCAATGAAATGTCCTGGTTAAGGTGGAAAGGAGACACCACCTTAGGGAGAAAGTCCGGAGTCGGACAGAGAACCACCTTGTCTTGGTGAAAAACCAAAAAAAGGTGACTCCGAAGAGAGCGCAGCCAAATCAGAGACTCTCCTGAGAGAAGTTATGGCCACCAGAAAGACGACTTTCTGTGAAAGTCGAAACAAAGAAACCTCCCTAAGAGGCTCAAAGGGGGGTTTCTGTAAGGCCGTGAGGACCAGATTAAGGTCCCAGGGATCCAAAGGCCGCCGGTAAGGTGGAATGATGTGAGATGCGCCCTGCATGAAGGTGCGCACCTGGGCTAGTCGGGCGATACGCCGCTGGAACAACACTGACAGAGCCGAGACCTGTCCCTTGAGAGAATTGAGGGATAGTCCTAGCTGCAGACCGGACTGTAGAAAGGACAGGATGGTCGGCAAGGAAAAATGCCAAGGGGCATGCCCGGAAGAACGACACCAGGACAGGAAAAATCTCCAAGTCCTGTGGTAAATCCTGGCCGAGGAAGACTTCCGAGCCTGAGTCATAGTGGAGATGACTTCGGGAGGAATGCCGGAAGCCGTCAGGATCCAGGACTCAAGAGCCACGCCGTCAATCTGAGAGCTGCAGAATTCTGGCGGAAAAACGGACCTTGTGAGAGAAGGTTTGGGCGGTCCGGGAGATGCCACGGCACCTCTACGGACAGACGGAGCAGGTCTGGGTACCAAGCTCGCCTGGGCCAGTCTGGAGCAATGAGTATGACCCGACGGCCCTCCATTCTGATCTTGCGCAGGACTCTGGGCAAGAGAGCTAGAGGGGGAAACACGTAAGACAGACTGAACTGGGACCAATCCTGAACCAGCGCGTCCGCTGCAAAGGCCTGAGGATCGTGGGAGCGAGGCACGTAAACCGGGACCTTGTTGTTGTGCCGGGATGCCATTAGATCCACTTCCGGAGTGCCCCACTTGCGGCAGATCGACCGGAACACTGCCGGATGCAGAGCCCAATCGCCGCTGTCCACGGTTTGACGGCTGAGATAATCTGCCTCCCAGTTTTCTACGCCTGGGATGTGGACTGCGGATATGGTGGACTTGGAGTCCTCCGTCCACTGAAGGATGTGTTGAACCTCCAACATTGCCAGGCGGCTGCGAGTCCCGCCCTGGATTGATGTAGGCAACTGCTGTCGCGTTGTCTGACTAGACTCGAATGTGCTTGCCCGCCAACAGGTGGTGAAAGGCTACGAGAGCTAGGAGCACAGCTCTGATTTCCAACACATTGATCGAGAGGGCTGATTCGGACGGAGTCCAAGTGCCCTGTGCTCGGTGGTGGAGAAATACTGCTCCCCAGCCGGATAGACTGGCATCCGTGGTGAGAATCACCCAGGACGGGATCAGGAAGGAGCGTCCCTGAGACAGAGAGAGAGGGGCCGAAGCCACCACTGAAGAGAGCTCCTGGTCTGTGGCGACAGAGCCACCAACCTGTGCAAGGAAGTAGTCCGCTTGTCCCAACAGCGGAGAATGTCCAGCTGCAGAGGACGCAGATGGAACTGGGCAAAGGGAACCGCTTCCATTGACGCCACCATCTGACCCAGCACCTGCATGAGGTGCCTGATGGAATGACGGCGGGGCCTCAACAGAGAGCACACCGCCAGATGGAGGGACTGCTGTTTGACTAAGGGCAGCTTCACAAGTGCCGGCAGAGTCTCGAATTGCATCCCTAGGTACGTAAGTATTTGGGTCGGGGTCAAAGTGGACTTGGGCAGATTGACAAGCCACCCGAATTGAACAAGCGTGGCGAGAGTGAGCGAGACACTCCGCTGACAGTCTGCACTGGATGAGGCCTTGACAAGAAGGTCGTCCAGTTAAGGAATCACTGCCAACCCCTGGAGGTGCAGAACCGCAACCACTGCTGCCATGACCTTGGTAAATACTCGAGGGGCCGTGGCTAACCTCGAAGGGGAGAGCCACGAATTGGAAATGTTCCTCTCCGATTGCAAAACGTAGCCAACGCTGGTGTGAAACTGCAATTGGCACATGCAGATAGGCATCTCTGATGTCGATGGATGCCAGGAAATCTCCTTGGGTCATTGAGGCAATGACTGATCGCAGAGACTCCATGCGAAAATGCCGCACCTGAACATGCTTGTTGAGAAGCTTGAGATCCAGGATGGGCCGGAAGGAACCGTCCTTTTTGGGGACTAGGAAGAGATTTGAGTAAAAACCTCTGAACCGTTCCCTGGCGGCAACCGGTACAATTACTCCGTTGGCCTGTAAGGATGCCACGGCCTGAGAGAAGGCGGCGGCCTTGGAGCAGGGGGGAGTTGACAGAAAAAATCTGTTTGGCGGGCTGGAAGAGAACTCTATCCTGTAGCCGTGGGAGATGATATCCCGCACCCACTGATCGGAGACATGTTGAAACCACACGTCGCCAAAGTGGGAGAGCCTGCCACCGACCAAGGACGTTGCTGGCTCGGCCAGATAGTCAAGAGGAGGCTGCCTTGGTGGCAGCAGCTCCTGCGGATCTTTGTGGACGCGGCTTCTTGCGCCAGGTGGGCTTCTGGTCCTTGGCTGAGTTAGTGGACGAGGCCGAGGGCTTAGAGGCCGCCCAGTTAGAGGAACGAAAGGAACGAAACCTCGACTGGTTCCTGCCCTGGACAGGTTTCCTGGGTTTAGTCTGTGGCAAGGAAGTACTCTTCCCGCCAGTAGCCTCCTTAATAATTTCATCCAGTTGTTCACCGAACAGCCTGGACCCAGCAAATGGGAGCCCAGCAAGGTACTTCTTTGAAGAAGCATCTGCCTTCCACTCTCGAAGCCACAAGATCCTGCGGATAGCGAGGGAATTAGCGGAGGCCACCGCAGTGCGGTGAGAAGCCTCCAGCATGGCAGACATGGCGTAGGCTGAAAAGGCTGAAGCCTGGGAAGTTAAGGCAACCAATTCAGGCATAGAGTCCCTAGTGAGGGAATGCATCTCCTCTAGGGAAGCAGAGATGGCTTTGAGAGCCCACACTGCTGCAAAAGATGGGGAGAACGAGGCCCCTGCCGCCTCATAGACAGATTTGGCCAGAAGGTCAACCTGGCGGTCAGTGGGATCCTTAAGTGAGGTGCCATCAGCCACAGATACAACTGTCCGGGCTGAGAGTCTAGACACCGGAGGGTCTACCTTTGGTGAGTGAGCCCACTCCTTGACCACCTCTGGTGGAAAAGGAAAACGGTCATCAGAACCACGCTTTGGGAAGCGTTGGTCAGGACAGGCTCTGGGCTTGGACACAGTGGCTTGAAAACTGGAGTGGTTAAAGAACACACTCCTTGTTCTCTTAGGCAAGGTAAACTGGTGCTTTTCTGCCAGAGAGGGTTGCTCCTCTGATACTGGCGGATTGAGGTCCAGTACAGAATTAATGGACGCAATCAAATCACTAACATCCGCATCACCCTCGGTCAGATCAATGGGGCACATGGAGGTAGCGTCCGAGCCCCCAGTAAAGACATCCTCCTCGTCCTGCGAGTCGGCTCGTGAATCGGAGCCGCGGGACGAGGAAGGAGAGGGGACCCTGCGTCTCCTTTTAGGAGGACGGGGTCTGGGAGCAGATGAAGAATCCTCTGTGAGCTCTGCAGAGCGAGCCGAAGCAGCAGAGGCGCCCTGAGAAGGGGGCTGATGCATGCTCAGCAGAGTCCGGGACAGCTGTCCCATGGAGTCGGCAAAGGACTGGGAGATAGCCTTAGAAAACGATTCTACCCAAGCCGGGGGTTCAGCCACCGGGGCCGGAGCAGCCGGAGGGACCACTAGGGAGACTCCAGGCTGAGGCACCACCATGTTAGAGCAGGCATCACAATGTGGATATGTGCTCGGTTCAGGCAGTACGAGCTTACATGCAGTGCATATTGAGTACAGCCTTGCAGCCTTGCTCCTAGTGTGAGACATGCTGCTGAGGTGGAGGCTCTGCAGTAAAGAACACACTCCTTCAGAATGACCCCCAGAGAGTGTATAAGAAAGTCCACAACCAGAGGTTGTGGCTTACCAGACCGTTTTGTGTGCCCTCCGGATCCCACAGCTCGGACCCCCAGACAGGTTGCAGAGATGCAGCAGCCAGCGCCGATCAGTGTGAGAACGCTGATAAAATGGCGCCGGAGTGAGGAGGGGGGGCGGGGCCTAGTCCAAGAGCGGGAACCGGAGGGCCAAGGAGATATACAGGGGAGGGAAACATCTCCTCAGAGAGGAGTGTCCTCCCCTGTGCTGAACGGCCGGTGGGCGGCGCCGCACTGTCCCTCTGCATGACTGACATGCAGGGGCAGTGAAAACGAAAGTAGGCCGCAGCCGAAGCCGGGGCCTAAATTTTACAATGCGGCCGGCGAGCAGGCACCCTCGGCGCGGTTCTCAGGTGAAAACCAGAGAACCGGCCGGAAATGTCACCAAAGTAACCTGACACACTCTCCCCAACAATAAAGATGCAAAGGACCCCCTGCAATATTGTCTCAATACTTACCTTGTGAGACGCAGGGCCAGGTCCCTGAGGGATGAGTGCTCCGTCCGGCAGGGTCCTGAAAGGGCTGCGGATGGAGACCGGTCTCCTGCAAAGCAGTGAGAACCGTGCTGGCTCCCACTTCAAGCCAGAGCCCGAGGGATGGTGAAGGAGCGCGGCATGTAAGGCTCCAGCCTTGAAATCAACCTTAACAACACCGCCGACACAGTGGGGTGAGAAGGGACATGCCGGGGGTCCAGGCTTGGACCCGCTTTTCTTCAAACTCTTTAAAATCAAAAATCAGATGAGAATGCATGTGTGGATGTGTGCCTCCTGATCACAAAGCATTGAACTGGCTAGATTTGGTTATCCAGGGGGTGTATATGCTCGGAGGGAGGAGCTACACTTTTTAGTGTAGTACTTTGTGTGTCCTCCGGAGGCAGAAGCTATACACCCATGGTCTGGGTCTCCCATAAGGAACGATGAAGAAACAAAATTTAAGAAAGGATTGTCCAAGGAGTGTAATTTCCTCTACAATAAAACTATTTCTAGATCTCAGAAATCAACATAGCGGTATTCTTACCTCCTTTTTGTCCAGTTAGCAGGAAGGAAGCAGATAATAGACGTACGCAGTGAACAAGGGGTGCTGCATCCTCATCTGTGTAGTGTCCAATGTCCCCCTTTATCCTAGAAGGCTATAACAAGATCTGAGTTATTATAACCATCGGTGCAATGTCACTATCTCTAGCGGAAATTATAGGCACTACTTCTGGTACATAATATGGCTGCCCCGTCCACCCTCATTACCTTATTTTCCAGGTCTCCTGGCTCTACCGTTTCCTCTTTGGCGACAAAGCGATCAACGCTGCTATCGGAGGACTGGCGACTGTGGCCCATGGCCTTCAACAGGAGGTGACTTTGGTTAAGACCTGAATAGATAAAGGAAGATTTCAATGACATTTCCAACCAATCCTCCATATATTGAAGCCCAAATTACGTGTATGTCATAATCATGTATTTTTGATATATCCAAATGTATAGACACGAGTATATTCTCAATGTTTGGAGAGGTTCCTGACCAAGGATGACCCCACAAAGTGTTAAAGGGAGCCTATCAGGTCCAATATGCATCCAGAACTGCTCGTGGGTCTGGGTGTATATTGGACCTGACAGGTTCCCTTTAAACGGGCTATTGCGATCTCGGATATTTCTGGCATATACCATAGATGTGTAGGATACATGGCTTCAAATAATGGGACCAGTATCTATCTCGAGAACATGACTAACCCTATGGATATGCTTCAGATGATGGGAATACCCTTTAATTTTGAGCATCAGTTGCTAAAATTGGGATCCTACACCTAATCACAAATTGGATCTAAAAATTTACCAAGAGACGGGTTTCCAAAACAATCTCCTGGCTCTTCCTGGTGAATGATCGTCCCTTCATCTTCTTCATCCTGTAGCTGTCCAATCTGCATCCCAGAATATAGGTTTTCGGCACCGTCGATCACCTAAATATAACGACCCGGTCTTATCAATGATTGGTAATCAGATGTATAAATGCATAAGTAAATGGATCAGAGGGACGCAAAAATATGTTGGAGGATGAAAAAGACACCTTTTTATTTTTCAGACCAGTCTCTCAATGACCCATCATAAAAGACACCTAAAAATAAGACCTAGGTTTGGAAATGTAATCAATGAATTAGTGAAAGAGCTTGAGAATCCACTCCTGGTAATGTAACTGGATCCATACACAGACTAAAGTCACCCAAATGCACCAATATTGTGATCAGATGAGTAATGTGCACAGGGACCGCGCGACAGATGATGATGTGGGAAAGGAGGACCTGCCCTGTTGAACGTTGGTGGCCGATCCTTTTTGTTTGGAGAGGTACGCTGCCACTAGAAAGGTCTGACAGCGCACATGCCCGATAGACACCTCTCCTGACCATCCGGCGACCCCATACATATTACACTGTCGGCTAACATTGGTCCAATGTGTATGGTGGGGCCTGAATGTCTTTTTCAGAACCCTAAAAAGGGGCTTACCGGGAAGGTACCCCACCCCCCAAAGCTGAAATTAAACCACTTTTACAAACTTATAGGGGACTTTGCCCCTATAAAAGGGATTACCCCTCCAGTACAGATTTCACTACTTTACGATTACACAATACACAAACAATCACATATGTTAATTAGGGGTCCTTGATATCCCCTCAGCATAGCCACGGATCCGGTGCACAGTTCAGCCCCCTCAATAAGCATCCTCTGCACTTCCCCTTACCATGACTGACAGCTCAGTCTTAAAGCATCGGCTAAATGTAATCCCCTGCCCGCACAGAGACTGCAACAAGAGTTGAGTGTGCACACACAGTGTCAGTGCGGACGTGCTCTCATCTCTCCCTCCTTTCTACAGCGAGGTGCTGTCTCCTAATACATGGCTCTAAATGCAGCGAGCAGCTGCTGCAGAGAGATGATCGCGCCCACACTGACACTGTATGCGAGAGCGCAGCTCCTGCAGTGTCAGTGCAGATGCACAAGGTAGAGGATTCAAAGATGGCAGTTCTTGAAGTGAGTGTTGTAAGTCATGCTAAGAGGGGGAGCGCGAGGGAGAGCGAGGGAGAGCGAGGGAGCGCGAGGGAGCGCGAGGGAGCGCGAGGGAGCGCGAGGGAGCGCGAGGGAGCGCGAGGGAGCGCGAGGGAGAGCGAGGGAGAGCGAGGGAGAGCGAGGGAGAGCGAGGGAGAGCGAGGGAGAGCGAGGGAGAGCGAGGGAGAGCGAGGGAGAGCGAGGGAGAGCGAGGGAGAGCGAGGGAGAGCGAGGGAGAGCGAGGGAGAGCGAGGGAGAGCGAGGGAGAGCGAGGGAGAGCGAGGGAGAGCGAGGGAGAGCAATTTGGGGCGATAGACTCCCTTTAACAGCCTATCAGGATCTGAGTCTACTAAATCAACCTGAACAGTCTTCCACAAAAGGGGGTTCGACGGGATTAGAAAAACATGGCGTCTATCTTCCAGACACGGTGCTACCCCTGTCCACAGGTTGTCTGGTACTATAACTCACCATTGAAGTTAATGGGTAGAGACTACAATACACCACACACCGTCTGCTGACAAATATGGTGAAATCGGTAGACACAGCCTTGTTTTTCGATTCCAAACCCTCTCAACAAAGGACCTTTCTGGATGATTTCACTACTTATAACATTGGTGATGCTGAATAGGTCCTTGTACAATGACATAATACATGATTTGTAAAACTCCTGTGTGCTCAGGAGGAGTATGCACATTACCCTGGTGGCGCATTGGGGGCCGTCATTATGCTCACAGGGCACACCCCAATGCAATTTCAGGCTATTTTGCATGTGGCTTCAAATCCTTATATCTGGCACATCAGATGACTATGAATCTCTGGACGGCATTAAACCCACTGGATGAGGACGGGCGAGTGGAGAACTTCACATTTAATGTTGAGCAAACATTTTCATTGAGAACTGGTTTGAAATGACTATGCTGCGATTGCAAGACTCTAAAATAACTCTGTAAATTAAATTAAGCATGCAAGAAAAGTATAAAAAAAAAAAAAAGTATTAAGGTAAGTGGCCTTCTGAAGAAAGAAAGATGGATGCACTACAGTGGTGGTTCGAAAAAAAGGTCTTCAGTGCACCATGCATGGGTATCCTCCGCAGAGGTCATGCTCTCAGGTGGAGGTTTGCTGACCTTTTCAAAACTATTGGCTGAGAGTGAAAAGGAGAATGATGAATAGGTTGATGTGTCCAACTCTGGGCCCTCCATGGAGGAGCTCTGAGACATGTCAGGCCCTTCAGTTGAAGACCGGGATCCCCCCTCTGCCCGCTGCACACTTACAATTTCCGAACTGTCCGAAGGGGTCACAGCAGAATCTGGACCTTCTGTGGTGGTCTGCGAGCTATCGCTCACTGGTGAGGAAGCCTGAGTGGTCCCCTCATTCAGGTCCATGTTTGTGTCAGACTGGACTGTGCTGATTTGGCTTGAACTGCGACTTAACATGTCCTCCTCGTCGCCTTCGGTCACGGTGCTGGCCAGATCGGAGCTGCTCAGGTCTACGGAGTCAGACTGCAGGGTGTGCTGCGACCGTGGCTGTTCTGTAATAATATCGTGAGTGGTGGCATCCAGGGCGGGGGTGGCAGCTGGAGCGGGGGCACCGGAAGACGCTCCCGAATCAGACGATTCCTCGTTCTTAACCCCAGCTGGGGAAAAAAATAAAAAAAAAAAAAAAGAAGTAGAAAAACAAAAGTGGAAACCTCAACTATCAATCATTGCTGTCATATTGCAAAAGATGGCTGCATCACCTTGTCGTAATGCCGTGGCCACAGTGGATAGCAGCTGTGCCATTGTCGAATGTAACCACGGCCTCCATCTAAGAGACAGGTGTGCCACCTTTATTTCCAAAATAGCCAATGCAGAGGAGCGAGGAAAGCATGACCATGCCTCCCCTACCGCTTCATGGCCACGGCATGGACACAGCACTCATCAGAACCAGTCCATCTCATACCGATGGAAAGGCAACAGACATTTTTTGGGTATAGAAAAGAAAAAGGAGCCAGCACGATCTGAAATTGGCATGCATCATATAAAAAGTGCAAATTCACAGATTTATTCCAACTGTACTATAATAAAAAAGAAGGGAATTTTGTTACTTACCGTAAATTCCTTTTCTTCTAGCTCTTATTGGGAGACCCAGACGATTGGGTATAGCTACTGCCCTCTGGAGGCCACACAAAGCACTACATTAAAAGTGCAAGGCCCCTCCCCCTCTGGCTATACCCCCCCCCGTGATATCACGGGTTCTCCAGTTTTAGTGCCAAAGCAAGAAGGAGGAAGCCAATAACTGGTTTAAACAAATTAACTCCGAATAACATCGGAGAACTGAAAAACCGTTCAACATGAACAACATGTGTACCCGCAAACAACAAAAAAACATCCCGAAGGACAACAGGGCGGGTGCTGGGTCTCCCAATAAGAGCTAGAAGAAAAGGAATTTACGGTAAGTAACAAAATTCCCTTCTTCTTCAGCGCTCTATTGGGAGACCCAGACGATTGGGACGTCCAAAAGCTGTCCCTGGGTGGGTAAATAAATACCTCATGTTAGAGCTGCAAAACAGCCCTCCCCTACGGGGGTGTCACTGCCGCCTGCAGGACTCTTCTACCTAAGCTGGCATCCGCCGAAGCATAGGTATGCACCTGATAATGCTTGGTGAAAGTGTGCAGACTGGACCAGGTAGCCGCCTGGCACACCTGTTGAGCCGAAGCCTGGTGACGTAATGCCCAGGACGCACCCACGGCTCTGGTGGAGTGGGCTTTTAGCCCTGAAGGAACCGGAAGCCCCGCAGAACGGTAGGCCTCTAGAATTGGTTCTTTGATCCATCGAGCCAGGGTGGCTTTAGAAGCCTGCAACCCCTTGCGCGGACCAGCGACAAGGACGAAAAGTGCATCGGCACGGCGTATGGGCGCCGTGCGGGAAATGTAGATTCTGAGTGCTCTCACCAGATCTAGCAAACGTAAGGCCTTTTCATACCGGTGAACCGGATGAGGGCAAAAGGAAGGCAAGGAAATATCCTGATTAAGATGAAAAGAGGATACGACCTTAGGAAGAAACTCCGGAATGGGGCGCAGCACAACCTTGTCCTGGTGGAACACCAGGAAGGGAGCCTTAGATGACAGAGCTGCCAGCTCAGACACTCGCCGAAGCGATGTGATCGCAACAAGAAACGCCACTTTCTGCGACAGCCGAGAAAAGGAAACTTCCTTCAGAGGCTCGAAGGGCGGCTTCTGGAGAGCAACTAGTACCCTGTTCAGATCCCATGGATCTAACGGTCGCTTGTACGGGGGCACAATATGACAGACCCCCTGCAGGAACGTGCGCACCTTAGGAAGACGTGCTAGACGCTTCTGAAAAAACACGGATAGTGCCGAAACTTGCCCTTTAAGGGAGCTGAGCGACAAGCCCTTTTCTAACCCCGATTGCAGGAAGGAAAGAAACTTGGGCAATGCAAATGGCCAGGGAGACACTCCCTGAGCAGAGCACCAGGACAAGAAAATCTTCCACGTTCTGTGGTAGATCTTAGCCGAATTCGATTTTCTAGCTTGTCTCATTGTGGCAACGACTCCCTGAGATAATCCAGCAGATGCTAGGATCCAGGACTCAATGGCCACACAGTCAGGTTCAGGGCCGCAGAATTCTGATGGAAAAACGGCCCTTGGGACAGTAAGTCTGGTCGGTCTGGCAGTGACCACGGTCGACCGATCGTGAGATGCCACAGATCCGGATACCACGACCTCCTCGGCCAGTCTGGAGCGACGAGTATGACGCGGCTGCACTCGGATCTGATCTTGCGTAGCACTCTGGGCAAGAGCGCCAGAGGCGGAAACACGTATGGGAGCTGAAACTGCGACCAATCTTGAACCAAGGCGTCTGCCGCCAGAGCTCTTTGATCGCGCGACCTCGCCATGAATGCCGGGACCTTGTTGTTGTGCCGGGATGCCATTAGGTCGACGTCCGGCACTCCCCAGCGGCGACAGATTTCCTGAAACACGTCCGGGTGAAGGGACCATTCCCCTGCGTCCATGCCCTGGCGACTGAGGAAGTCTGCTTCCCAGTTTTCTACGCCTGGGATGTGAACCGCGGATATGGTGGATGCTCTGTCCTCCACCCACATTAGAATGCGCCGGACTTCTTGGAAGGCTTGCCGACTGCGCGTCCCTCCTTGGTGGTTGATGTATGCCACCGCTGTGGAGTTGTCCGATTGGATTCGGATCTGCTTTCCTTCCAGCCACTGTTGGAAGGCCAGTAGAGCAAGATACACTGCTCTGATCTCCAGAACATTGATCTGAAGGGTGGACTCCTGCGGAGTCCACGTCCCCTGAGCCCTGTGGTGGAGAAATACTGCTCCCCACCCTGACAGACTCGCGTCTGTCGTGACTACTGCCCAGGATGGGGGCAGGAAGGATCTTCCCTGAGACAATGAGGTGGGAAGGAGCCACCATTGTAGAGAGTCTTTGGCCGTCTGGGAAAGCGAGACTTTCCTGTCCAGGGACGTTGACTTCCCGTCCCATTGGCGGAGAATGTCCCATTGAAGTGGACGCAGATGGAACTGCGCAAAGGGAACTGCTTCCATGGCTGCCACCATCTTCCCTAGGAAATGCATGAGGCGCCGCAAGGGATGCAACTGGCCCTGCAGAAGAGATTGCACCCCTGTCTGTAGTGACCGCTGCTTGTCCAGCGGAAGCTTCACTATCGCTGCTAGAGTATGAAACTCCATGCCAAGATACGTTAGTGACTGAGTCGGTGATAGGATCGACTTTGGAAAGTTGATGATCCATCCGAAAGACTGTAGAGTCTCCAGCGTAGCATTCAGGCTGTGCTGACATGCCTCCTGAGAGGGAGCTTTGACCAATAAGTCGTCTAGGTAAGGGATCACCGAGTGTCCCTGAGAGTGCAAGACTGCTACCACCGCCGCCATGACCTTGGTGAAGACCCGTGGGGCTGTCGCCAGACCAAATGGAAGAGCTACGAACTGAAAATGGTCGTCTCCTATCACAAAACGTAGAAAACGTTGATGTTCTGTAGCAATTGGCACGTGGAGATAAGCATCTTTGATGTCTATTGAGGCAAGGAAGTCTCCTCTGGACATTGAGGCAATGACAGAGCGGAGGGTTTCCATCCGGAACCTCCTGGCGTGCACATGTTTGTTGAGCCGTTTTAGGTCCAGAACAGGACGGAACGAGCCGTCCTTTTTTGGAACCACAAAGAGATTGGAGTAAAACCCTTGCCCTTGTTCCTGAGGAGGGACTGGGATAACCACTCCTTCCGCTTTTAGGGAATCCACCGCCTGCAGCAGAGCATCTGCTCGGTCTGGACGTGGGGAGGTTCTGAAGAACCGAGCTGGAGGACGAGAATTGAACTCGATTCTGTACCCGCGAGACAAAATGTCCGTCACCCACCGGTCTTTGACCTGTGACATCCAAATGCCGGAAAAGCGGGAGAGCCTGCCCCCGACCGGCGATGCGGAGGGGGGAGGCTGGAAGTCATGAGGTAGCCGCTTTGGAAGCGGTACCTCCATTTGCTTTCTTGGGGCGTGTGTGAGTCCGCCACGAATCTGAGTTTCTTTGCGTCCTCTGAGTCCCTTTGGACGAGGTAAATGGTGTCTTGCCCGAACCTCGAAAGGACTGAAACCTCTGCTGCCACTTTTTCTGCTGAGGTTTGGATGTTCTGGGTTGTGGTAAAGAGGAGTCTTTACCCTTGGACTGCTTAATGATGTCAGCCAATGGCTCGCCAAACAGTCTATCTCTAGACAAAGGCAAACTGGTTAAACATTTTTTGGAACCAGCATCTGCTTTCCAGTCCTTTAACCACAAGGCTCTGCGCAAAACTACCGAATTGGCGGACGCCATTGAGGTGCGACTGGTAGATTCTAGGACCGCATTGATAGCGTAAGACGCAAACGCCGACATCTGCGTGGTAAGGTGCGCCACTTGCGGCACTGCTGGATGCATGATAGCATCCACTTTTGCTAAGCCAGCTGAAATAGCCTGGAGTGCCCATACGGCTGCGAATGCCGGAGCAAACGACGCGCCGATAGCTTCATAGACAGATTTTAACCAAAGGTCCATCTGTCTGTCATTGGCATCTTTAAGTGAAGCGCCATCCTCCACTGCAACTATGGATCTAGCTGCAAGTTTGGAAATCGGGGGGTCTACCTTTGGACACTGTGTCCAGCGCTTGACCACCTCAGGGGGGAAAGGGAAACGCGTATCTTTAGATCGTTTAGAGAAACGCCTTTCTGGGTGAGCGTCGTGCTTCTGGATTGATTCTCTGAAGTCAGAGTGATCTAACAAAGCACTCAATTTACGCTTGGGATAAAGGAAACGAAACTTTTCCTGCTCCGCAGCCGCCTCTTCTGCTGAAGGGGCTGGGGGAGAAATATCCAACAGCCTATTGATGGCTGAGATAAGGTCGTTTACCATGGCATCCCCATCCGGGGTATCCAGGTTGAGAGGGGTTCCAGGAGTGGATTCCTGATCACTCTCATCAGACACATCACAGGGAGACTGATTGCGCTGAGACCCTGAGCAGTGTGAAGACGTCGAGGGTCTTTCCCAGCGAGCTCGCTTAGGGTGGCTGGGGCCATCATCTGAGTCATAATCCTCGGCCTGTGAAGCCGGGGACCCCCCTGTGGGCTGGATACATTCCAAGTAAGGGGGACCTGAGGACAGAGGCCTCGCCGTGCCCAGGGACTGAGCCCCATGCATAGATTGCAAGGTTTCAAGGATTTTTGCCATAGATACAGACATGTTATCTGCAAAAACTGCAAAGTCCGTCCCTGTCACCGGGGCAGAACTTACAAGCGTCTCAGCCTGGGTCGCTACCTCTCCCGACTCCGGCTGGCGAAGCAGCACCGGGTCGGAGCATTGCACACAATGGGGGTCATCGGAGCCTGCTGGTAGATTAGCCCCACATGCAGCACACGCAGTATACACAGCCCTTTTTGCCTTGGCCGCCTTGCGTTTTGAGGATGACATGTTGCTGCTTCCACAGAGCGATCTGGGATATGCAGCCAGAAGCGCACCTCACAGTGCAAGAAATACAATATCTATATATCTGTACCCAGTACACTGATACACAGTGAGGCACTAGAGGGACCAGCACAGAAAAATCGCTTACCGCCCGCTTAAAAAGCGGGTGTGTGGTCGCCAGATAGCCCCTAGTCCAGGTCTCCCAGAGCCTTGCGTCCTTCCTCCAGCCAGGCATGCATGTAATGGCTGCCGGCGTCTCGAGAGAGGAAGGGGGGCGGGCCCTGGGCGTTCCTGGCCAAGAGCGGGAAGCCTGCTTCCCTCTGTGCCAAGTGAGAGGGCTGGAGCATGTAAAACAGGCTCCATCCCTCGTCGCTGCTAGCGAACAGCGTCTCTCCCCTACCCTGAATGACAGGGTGGGGGCGGGAACGAAACGGAGCTGCCGGCGTCCTAGGCCCAAAAAGCCGGGGACTAAATTTATAACCGCCGCCGCCGTAAAAGCGCGGACGGCGGATCCCCGGCGCACCACAAGTCACAGCAGCGCCGCCCGGTCCAGAGGGGGTCGGCGCTGCGTTCCCAAACACAAACAATCCCCCAGTAATCTGTAGGGACACCAACTCCACGTTGCGGTCCCCGGCGCACTACAACACCCAGCCAGCCCGGAGTGTGTCTGTGCCTGCCGGGGACACAGAGTACCTGTATGATGCAGGGCCTGTCCCTGATCGTACTCCTGCTCCGTCTCCATCAGGTTCTAATGGGTCTGTGGATGGAGCCCGGCATCAGAGCTGAGAGGCCGGCAGGATCCCACTTCCACAGAGCCCTACCAGGGGATGTGGAAGGAAAACAGCATGTCAGGCTCCAGCCCTGTACCAGCAATAGGTACCTCAACCTTACAACACCATCCAGGGGTGAGAAGGGAGCATGCTGGGTACACTATATGTGTCCTCTTTTCTTCCATCCGAAACAGTCAGCAGCTACTGCTGACTAAAATCTGTGGAGCTATGCATGGAATGTCTGACCTCCTTCGCACACAAAGCTAAAACTGGAGAACCCGTGATATCACGGGGGGGGTATAGCCAGAGGGGGAGGGGCCTTGCACTTTTAATGTAGTGCTTTGTGTGGCCTCCAGAGGGCAGTAGCTATACCCAATCGTCTGGGTCTCCCAATAGAGCGCTGAAGAAATGAGATTTTTAGCAAATAATTGATCAATTATTTGAGCCACCCCTGCCAAAGTCACGGCAAATCTTCTTTCCACAGGCATTGCTAATTAAGCACCATACTTGGATCTGGTCCGCCTTTATCAATGGTTGCTGTCTGGCACTGGGAGGGTCAGTTCTGATATAGTCCTGGTATGTGTAGAGCTTGCTCCATATGCTGGGACCTGGGCTGGCCTCTATCCACAATTGCCTCTTTTGCAACATAGAAGCGGTTATATATACAGGTTACAGGTATGTGTGCTCCATTATGGTTCTGCTTTTAACTTTATCTAGGAGGCCGCATGGCACATGAAATACAGAATATAGTGTAGGACCCCCCTATTGAGATTTGCCGTGACGTTGGCAGGGGTGGCTCAAAGAATTGATCAATTATTTGCTAACAATCTCATTTATATTACAGTACAGTTGGAATAAATCTGTGAATTTGCACTTTTTATATGATGCATGCCATTTTCAGATCGTGCTGGCTCCCCCCTCTCTCTATTTTTTGGGTATGAAGACGATCACCATCTCTGAGACACATTAGTTATGGTGACTATACTGTACAGACGTAGTCACGTTTTTTATAGGGTGTGGTTTACATACAATGGCAACACTGTCCCCATTGGGACTCATAATCTAGATTCCCTATGAGTATGTTTTTGGAGTGTGGGAGGAAACCGGAGAACCCGGAGGAAACCCACACAAACACTGGGAGAACATACAAACTCCTTGCAGATGGTGTCCTTGGTGGGATTTGAACCCAGGACCCCAGCGCTGCAAGACTGCAGTGCTAACCACTGAGCCTCCGTGCTGCCCAAAAATCACACTTATCCTCTATATCAGGAACATATGGGACTGACCTGAAAATGGAGCAGCGGTGACGTCAGGTTTGCTTTCTGCCTCATCTTCTAAGCCTTCCTCCTCGCCAAGGTGAACTTTACCTGACCAAGCAAAAAGACAGCTCATCAAACCATGCACATAATTATAGGATCCTTCGTCTTATAATAGAAATACTGTGTCCTTAATATCTTTGCCTCTATGACTAAATATGAAAAGTTATATTATTAATAGATTTTATGGTCATCCATACATACAACGGACCAGTTAATGGCTTGATAATAAAATTTGTTGCTACCTTTAATATTTAAAAGAGTTTTCCAGTAATCAACAGTATCACATTGGTGAGGACCCAACAATAAGAGTTGTGAAACTTTCAGAAATACATTTATTTTCTTGGCCCTTAATCTATTTTTTTTTTCTTTTGCATATCCATACAGTAGGTGGAATCAGTATTGAACAGGTCACCAATTTTCTAAGTAAATGTATTTATAAAGGTGCTATTGACTTGACTTTTTAACCAGATGTCGGTAACAACCCATCCAATCCACATAGGCAAAGAAATCAAACCATAGAGGTGTATAAATTAAATTGTGAGTAATAATGAAAAATGACACAGGGAAAAAAAAAAACTATTGAATACATGAAGAAAGAGAGGTGCAAAAACGATCTTTTTTTAATAGAACCTCAATAAATATTTTTGGATCTTTTTTAATAGAACCTCAATAAATATTTTTGGATCTTTTTTAATAGAACCTCAAATATTTGTAACCTTCTTTGAAGTGCTGGAGATTATACTCTAGTTTCCTTGTCAAAAAGCCGTCATGGCACCAGCTAAAATATATCAGTAATTAGCAATCCTGCCACTTAGTGGAAAATAATATTATCTGGTTCAAGTGTTGGCCTATATAGAAGTGTCTCATTACAAGGTGCCACACAAGAAACATCTCATGATGAGTAAAACCAGTGAGATGTCTCACGACCTTCGCAACATTATTGTTGCAAAACATACTGATGGTATTAGTTACGGAAAAATTTCTAAGCTACTGAAGGGTCCAGTGAGCAGTGTTGGGGCCATAATCAGAAAGTGGAAATAACACAATTTCACCATAAACCGGCCAAGAGTTGTCCACAAGCCAATGACTACCTGTGGAGAGCTACAGAAAGATGTGGGTACCAGTAGACACAATTATTTCAAAGATAACAGTAAGTAATGCACTCCTCCTACATGGCCTGTAGGCATGCTCACCCCGCAAGACTCCATTGCTGTGCAAAAAGCATGGTTAAGCCCAGTTAAAGTTTTTTTTTTATATACAAGCCTGTGAAATACTAGGAGAATATAGTCTGGTTAGATAAGATCAAAATGAAACTCTTTGGATGGCATAATACACACCATGTTTGGAGGCCAAAAGGCAAAATCACCCCAGAACACCATACCAACAGTGAAGTATGGAAGTGGGAACATCATGGTGTGGGGCTGTTTTTCAGCATACGGCACTGGCAAACCTCATAATTGAAAGAAGGATGAATGGGCAAATGTACTGAGACATTCTTGATAAAAATCTGCTGCAATTTACCAGGATGATGAAGATGAAACGAGGGTGGACATTTATCAAGACAACATTCCTCAACACACAGCCAAGGAAACTCTCAATTGGTTTCAGAGCAAGAAAATAAATCTGCTAGAAATTGCCCCTCCAATCACCTGACCTGAATCCAATAGAAAACGTAGGAAAAAACTAAAAATCAGAGTTCATAAAAGGAGCCTATGAGACCTTCAGTATTTGAATAGGGTTTGTTTGGAAGAGTGGGCCAAAATCACATCTGAGCAATGCAGGTGACTAGTCTCTTCAAACAGGAGGAGTCTTGAAGCTTCATCACCAACAAAGGCTTTTGTATGAAGTATTAAATAAATATCAGTAAGAGTGTTCAATACTATTTCCCTGTGTCATTCCTCATCATTACACATAATTTAATTTATGGACATCTATGGTTTGATTTATTTGCCTGGGTGGATTGGATGGGTTATTACAGACATCTGGTGAGAAATTCATATCAATAGCACCTTTAGAAAGGTCTTTATTTATAAAAAAAAAAAAAGGCGATGTGTTCAATACGGATTTCATCCATTGTATAAATTACACACACATCCATATATAAAAATATATCTATATACAGTAAAGACCAAAAGTTTGGACACACCTTCTCATTCAAAGAGTTTTCTTTATTTTCATGACTGAAAATTGTAGATTCACATTGAAGACATCAAAACTATGAATTAACACATGTGGAATGAAATACTTAACAAAAAAGGGTGAAACAACTGAAAATATGTCTTATATTCTAGGTTCTTCAAAGTAGCCACCTTTTGCTTTGATTACTGCTTTGCACACTCTTGGCATTCTCTTGATGAGCTTCAAGAGGTAGTCACCGGAAATGGTCTTCCAACAGTCTTGAAGGAGTTCCCAGAGATGCTTAGCACTTGTTGGCCCTTTTGCCTTCACTCTGCGGTCCAGGTCACCCCAAACCATCTCGATTGGGTTCAGGTCTGGTGACTGTGGAGACCAGGTCATCTGGCGTAGCACCCCATCACTCTCCTTCTTAGTAAAATAGCCCTTACACAGCCTGGAGGTGTGTTTGGGGTCATTGCCCTGTTAAAAAATAAATGATGGTCCAACTAAACGCAAACCAGATGGAATAGCACGCCGCTGCAAGATGCTGTGGTAGCCATGCTGGTTCTGTATGCCTTCAATTTTGAATAAATCCAACAGTGTCACCAGCAAAGCACCCCCACACCATCACACCTCCTCCTCCATGCTTCACGGTGGGAACCAGCCATGTAGAGTCCATCCGTTCACCTTTTCTGCGTCGCAAAGACACGGTGGTTGGATCCAAAGATCTCAAATTTGGACTCATCAGACCAAAGCACAGATTTCCACTGGTCTAATGTCCATTCCTTGTGTTCTTTAGCCCAAACAAGTCTCTTCTGCTTGTTGCCTGTCCTTAGCAGTGGTTTCCTAGCAGCTATTTTACCATGAAGGCCTGCTGCACAAAGTCTCCTCTTAACAGTTGCTCTAGAGATGTGTCTGCTGCTAGAACTCTGTGTGGCATTGACCTGGTCTCTAATCTGAGCTGCTGTTAACCTGCGATTTCTGAGGCTGGTGACTCAGATAAACGTATCCTCCGCAGCAGAGGTGACTCTTGGTCTTCCTTTCCTGGGGCGGTCCTCACGTGAGCCAGTTTCTTTGTAGCGTTTGATGGTTTTTGTCACTGCACTTGGGGCCACTTTCAAGGTTTTCCCAATTTTTCAGAATGACTGACCTTCATTTCTTAAAGTAATGATGGCCTCTCGTTTTTCTTTACTTAGCTGCTTTTTTCTTGCCATAATACAAATTCTAACAGTCTATTCAGTAGGAGTATAAGCTGTGTATCCACCAGACTTCTGCACAACACAACTGATGGTCCAAGCCCCATTTATAAGGCAAGAAATCCCACTTATTAAACCTGACAGGGCACACCTGTGAAGTGAAAACCATTTCCAGTGACTACTTCTTGAAGCTCATCAAGAGAATGCCAAGAGTGTGCAAAGCAGTAATCAAAGCAAAAGGTGGCTACTTTGAAGAACCTAGAATATAAGACATATTTTCAGTTGTTTCACACTTTGTTAAGTATTTCATTCCGTTTTGATGCCTTCAATGTGAATCTACAATTTTCAGCGTCACGAAAATAAAGAAAACTATTTGAATGAGGTGTGTCCAAACTTTTAGGGGTGCTTCACACACAGCGAGCTCGCTGCCGAGATCGCTGCTGAGTCACGGTTTTTGTGACGCAGCAGTGACCTCATTAGCGATCTCGCTGTGTGTGACACTGAGCAGCGATCTGGCCCCTGCTGCGAGATCGCTGCTCGTTACACACAGCCCTGGTTCGTTTTCTTCAAAGCCGCTCTCCTGCTGTGACACACAGATCGCTGTGTGTGACAGCAAGAGAGCGACAAATGAAGCGAGCAGGGAGCAGGAGCCGGCGTCTGACAGCTGAGGTAAGCTGTAACCAAGGTAAACATCGGGTAACCAAGGTGGTTACCCGATATTTACCTTAGTTACCAGCATCTGCAGCTCTCACGCTGCCTGTGCTGCCGGCTCCGGCTCTCTGCACATGTAGCTGCTGTACACATCGGGTTAATTAACCCGATGTGTACAGCAGCTAGGAGAGCAAGGAGCCAGCGCTAAGCAGTGTGCGCGGCTCCCTGCTCTCTGCACATGTAGCTGCATTACACATCGGGTTAATTAACCCGATGTGTACTGTAGCTATGGTAGGAGAGCAAGGAGCCAGCGCTCAGTGTGCGCGGCTCCCTGCTCCCTGCACACACAGCTGTGCGCTGGTAACTAATGTAAACATCGGGTAACCATACCCGATGTTTACCTTAGTTACCAGTCTCCGCAGCTTCCAGACGGCAGCTCCGTGCAAGCGCAGCGTCGCTTGCACGTCGCTGCTGGCTGGGGGCTGTTCACTGGTCGCTGGTGAGATCTGCCTGTTTGACAGCTCACCAGCGACCATGTAGCGATGCAGCAGCGATCCTGACCAGGTCAGATCGCTGGTCGGATCGCTGCTGCATCGCTAAGTGTGAAGGTACCCTTAGTCTGTACTGTGTATCTATATGTTTGTTTGTATATATATATATATATATATATATATATATATATATATATATATATATGTGTGTATGTATATGTAAGAGAATTTTGTTTACTTACCGTAAATTCTTTTTCTTATGGTTCCGTCTTGGGAGACCCAGACCTTAGGTGTTTAGCTTCTGCCTCCGGAGGACACACAAAGTACTACACCTTAAAGGTGTAGCTCCTCCCTCTGAGCCTATACACCCCCTGGTGAACCAGTCACAGCCAGTTTAGTGCAAAAGCTGAAGGAGAATAGCCACCCACAAGTAGAACAGAGCAAGAGCCGGAACAACTGGAGACTCTGTCCACGACAACAGCCGGTGAAAACAAGCGGAACAAGGAAATTGCCAACAGGCAACAGGGAGGGTGCTGGGTCTCCCAAGACGGAACTATAAGAAAAAGAATTTACGGTAAGTAAACAAAATTCTCTTTTTCTTTATCGTTCCTTTGGGAGACCCAGACCTTGGGACGTTCCAAAGCAGTCCCTGGGTGGGAAATAAACAAAAAAACTAAGAAGTAGGCAGAAACCTAACTTCACAAATGGGCGAAAGCCACCTGAAGGATGCGTCTGCCCAAGCTCGCATCTGCCGAAGCATGAGCATGCACTTGGTAGTGCTTCGAGAAGGTATGCAGACTAGCCCAAGTGGCAGCCTGACAGACTTGTTGAGCCGTAGCCTGGTGCCGAAAAGCCCAAGAAGCACCGACAGCCCTGGTCGAGTGCGCTGTGATCCCCGGCGGGGGAGGCGCCTGCGAACTTTGGTAGACGTCCGAAATGATCGACCTAATCCAACGGGCTAAGGTCGGCTTAGAAGCAGGGATGCCCTTGCGCCGACCTGTGGTTAGCACAAAAAGAGAGGTGCACCGCCTAAGCGCAGCGGTGCGAGACACATAGATCCGGAGAGCACGCACCATATCTAGAGTATGTAGAGCTTTTTCAAAGCGATGAACAGGGGCCGGACAGAAGGAAGGTAAGGTAATGTCCTGGTTAAGGTGGAAGGGAGAGACCACCTTAGGAAGAAAGTCCGGAGTCGGACGGAGAACCACCTTGTCTTGATGAAAGACTAAAAAAGGCGACTCCGAGGAGAGCGCAGCCAAATCAGAAACTCTCCTGAGAGAAGTTATAGCAACCAGAAAGGCCACTTTCTGTGAGAGACGGTACAAAGAAACCTCCCTAAGGAGCTCAAAGGGGGGTTTCTGCAAGACCGTGAGAACCAAGTTAAGGTCCCAGGGGTCCAAGGGCCGCCGGTAAGGCGGGATGATGTGAGACGCGCCCTGCATGAAGGTGCGGACCTGAGCCAGCCGAGCGAGACGCCGCTGGAACAGGACTGACAGGGCCGAAACCTGTCCCTTGAGAGAGTTGCGGGACAGACCTAGCTGCAGACCGGACTGTAGAAAAGACAGAAGGGTCGGCAAGGAGAATGGCCAAGGAGAATGGCCGGTAGAGGGACACCAGGACAGGAAAAATTTCCAAGTCCTGTGATAGATGTTAGCGGACGAAGACTTACGGGCCCGAGTCATAGTGGAGATGACTTCAGGGGGAATACCAGAAGCCGTCAAAATCCAGGACTCAAGAGCCACGCCATCAATTTGAGGGCCGCAGAATTCGGGCGGCAGAACGGACCTTGCGAGAGTAGGTCTGGACGGTCCGGGAGAGGCCACGGCATCTCTACGGACAGTTGGAGCAGGTCCGGATACCAAGCTCGCCTGGGCCAGTCCAGTGCAATGAGGATGACTCGACGACCCTCCATTCTGATCTTGCGCAGGACTCTTGCCCAGAGAGCTAGAGGGGGAAACACGTAGGACAGACGAAACTGGGACCAGTCCTGAACCAGAGCGTCCGCGGCGAAGGCCTGAGGATCGTGGGAGCGAGCCACGTAAACAGGAACTTTGTTGTTGTGACGGGATGCCATTAGGTCCACGTCCGGAGTGCCCCATTTGCGGCAGATCAACTGAAATACTGCCGGGTGCAGGGACCACTCGCCACCGTCCACGCTTTGACGGCTGAGATAATCTGCCTCCCCGTTGTCCACGCCTGGGATGTGGACTGCGGATATGGTGGACCTGGAGTCCTCCGCCCATTGAAGAATGCGTTGTACCTCCATCATTGCCAGGCGGCTGCGTGTCCCGCCTTGATGGTTGATGCTGTCGCGTTGTCTGACTGGACTCGAATGTGCCTGCCCGCCAGCAGATGGTGAAATGCTAGGAGAGCTAGAAGTACGGCTCTGATTTCCAGCACATTGATTGAAAGGGCTGACTCGGACGGAGTCCAAGTGCCCTGTGCTCTGTGGTGGAGACATACCGCTCCCCAGCCGGATAGACTGGCATCCGTGGTGAGAATCACCCAGGACGGGGCCAGGAAGGAATGCCCTTGGGACAGGGAGAGGGGCCGAAGCCACCACTGAAGAGAGCTCTTGGTCCGTGGCGACAGAGCAACTGACTTGTGTAAGGAGGAAGGCCGCTTGTCCCAACAGCGGAGAATGTCCAGCTGCAGGGGGCGCAGATGGAACTGGGCAAAGGGAACAGCCTCCATGGACGCCACCATTTGACCCAGCACCTGCATCAGACGCCTGAGGGTATAACGGCGGGGCCTCAGGAGAGAGCGCACCGCCAACTGGAGTGACAGCTGTTTGACTAAGGGCAACTTCACAAGTGCCGGCAGAGTCTCGAACTGCATCCCTAGGTACGTGAGACTCTGGGTCGGAGTCAAAGTGGATTTGGGAAGATTGACAAGCCACCCGAATTGGGCTAGAGTGCTGAGAGTGAGCGAGACACTCCGCTGACAGTCTGCGCTGGATGGAGCCTTGACTAGAAGGTCGTCCAGGTAAGGGAGCACTGCCAACCCCTGGAGGTGCAGAACCGCAATCACTGCTGCCATGACCTTCGTGAATACCCGAGGGGCCGTGGCTAACCCGAAGGGGAGAGCCACGAATTGGAAGTGATAGTTTCCTATTGCAAAGCGTAGCCAACGCTGGTGTGAAACTGCAATTGGCACATGCAGATAGGCATCTCTGATGTCGATGGACGCCAGGAAATCCCCTTGGGTCATTGAGGCAATGACTGATCGCAGGGACTCCATGCGAAAGTGCCGCACCCGAACATGCTTGTTGAGAAGCTTGAGATCCAGGATGGGTCTGAAGGTACCGTTCTTTTTGGGAACTAGGGAGAGGTTTGATTAAAAACCTCTGAACCGTTCCCGGGCGGGAACTGGTACAATTACGCCGTTGGCCTGCAAGGCTGCCACGGCCTGCGAGAAGGCGGCGGCCCTGGAGCAGGGGGGAGTTGAGAGAAAAAATCTGTTTGGCGGGCTGGAAGAGAATTCTATCCTGTAGCCGTGAGAGATGATATCTCTCACCCACTGATCGGAGACTTGTTGAAACCAAGCGTCGCCAAAGTGGGGGAGCCTGCCACCGACTAAGGACGTGGCTGGAGCGGGCAGAGAGTCACGAGGAGGCTGCCTTAATGGCAGGACCTCCTGCGGTCTTCTGCAGACGCGCTCTGGAGCGCCAGTGGGATTTCTGGTCCTTGGCTGAGTTAGCGGACGAGGCGGAGGGCTTAGAGGACGACCAGTTGGAGGAACGAAAGGAGCGAAACCTCGACTGAATCCTACCCTGGGCAGGTTTACTGGTCTTGGTTTGTGGCATGGACGTACTCTTCCCGCCAGTAGGCTCTTTAATAATTTCATCCAGCTGTTCACCGAACAGCCGGGAACCAGCAAAAGGGAGCCCAGCAAGGTACTTCTTTGAAAAAGCATCTGCCTTCCACTCTCGAAGCCACAAGATCCTGCGGATAACGAGGGAATTAGCCGAAGCCACCGCAGTGCGGTGAGAAGCCTCTAGCATGGCAGATATGGCATAGGAAAAAAAAAAAAAAACTGAAGCTTGAGAAGTTAAGGCAACCATCTCGGGCATAGATTCCCTGGTGAGGGAATGCATCTCCTCAAGACTAGCAGAGATGGCTTTGAAAGCCCACACTGCTGCAAAAGTTGGGGAAAACGCGGCCCCCACCGCTTCTACACGGATTTGGCCAGAAGGTCAATCTGACGGTCAGTGGCATCCTTAAGGGAAGTGCCATCAGCCACCGACACAATGGTCCGGGCTGAGAGCCTAGACACCGGAGGGTCTACCTTTGGAGAGTGAGCCCACTCCTTGACCACCTCAGGTGGAAAGGGAAAACGGTCATCAGAACCACGCTTTGGGAAGCGTTTGTCAGGACAGGCCCTGGGTTTGGTCACAGCGGCCTGAAAACTGGAGTGGTTAAAGAACACACTCTTTACTCTCTTAGGCGAGGTAAACTGGTGCTTTTCTGCCAGAGAGGATTGCTCCTCTGATACTAGCGGATTGAGATCCAGTACAGAATTAATGGAAGCAATCAAGTCACTAAGGTCTGAGTCAACCTCGGAAGGATTAATGGGGCACATGGAATTAGCCTCCGAGCCCCCTGTATAGGCATCCTTCTCATCCTGCGAGTCCTCAGCCCTTGAATCAGATCCACGGGATGAGGAGGGAGAGGGAACCCTGCGGAGCCTCTTAGGAGGACGGGGCCTGTGCCCTGATGATGAATCCTCTGTGAGCTCCAGTGGACGGAGGTCAGAGGATAGGGATCCTAAAGGACCCTTAGCAAGAGCATTAGAAGCACCCTGTGAAGGGGGCTGATGCATATTCATCAAAGTCCTGGACAGAAGTCCCATGGACTCAGCAAATGACTGGGAGATAGACCTAGAGAAGGACTCTACCCAGGCCGGGGGTTCAGCCACAGGTGCAGGAGCAGCCTGAGAGACCACTGGGGCCGAGACTCCAGGCCGTGGCACCTCCAAGTTAGAGCAGACATCACAATGTGGATAGGTGCTCGCTTCAGGCAGCAGGAGCTTACATGCAGCGCATGCAGCATAAAGCTTTGGAGCCTTGCTCCTCGTGTGAGACATGTTGCTTGAGTGGGGGAAACAGCTTCTACAAAGAGAATGAACCTCATATAGTATATAGCAGAGGTCCACAACCGGAGACCGGCTGTGGCATACCAGACCGCTGGAAGCGGTGTCGCGTGCCCTCCAGATCCCGAAGCCCGGACCCCCAATGCACAGCACCTCAGCAGGGATGCAGAGTGCAGGATGGCCCAGAGCAGAGTGAACCCTGCCCAAGAAAATGGCCGCCGGAGCGAAGAGAGGGGGCGGACGGGGGTGTCCCTCGGAATCTGGAGGGCCATAGAGGCCTGCAGGGGGGGAGTCGCGCACAAGCAGTGGGGAGTGTCCCTCCCCTGTGCAGGACGGCCGCCGGGAGGGGCCATGCCTGTCCCTCTGCAAGAGTGACATGCGAGGGCAGGTAACAGAAACTAGGCCTCCGGCGAAGCCGGGGCCTAAATTTGAGCAGCGAGGCCGACGCGCAGGCACCATCGGCGCGGTTCTCGGGCGAAAAGCCAGAGGATCCGCCGGAAATGCCAAAAAAACCCACAGCAAACACACTCTCCCCACACAATAAAGGACAGGGACCCCCAAATTATGAACGTCTCAAGGTACTTAGCTGCTGAGACGCAGGGCCAGGTCCCTGGGGGTGAGTGCTCCGGTCCAGCAGGGTCCTCAAGGAGCTGTGGACGGAGACCGGTCTCCTGCCAGGCATGGAGACCGTGCTGGCTCCCACTTCAATCCAGAGCCCAGGAGGGATGGTGAAGGAGCACGGCATGTAAGGCTCCAGCCTTGGAAATCAACCTTACAACACCACCGACATAGTGGGGTGAGAAGGGATATGCCGGGAGTCCAGACGTGGACCCGCTTTTCTTCAATCTTCTTCCAAAAAACAAAGAAAAAGGAAAAATCATATGAGAATGCATGTGTGGATGTATGCCTCCTGAACACAAAGCGATAAACTGGCTGTGACTGGCTCACCAGGGGGTGTATAGGCTCAGAGGGAGGAGCTACACCTTTTATGTGTAGTACTTTGTGTGTCCTCCGGAGGCAGAAGCTAAACACCCAAGGTCTGGGTCTCCCAAAGGAACGATAAAGAAATTATATATATATATATATATATATATATATATATATATATATATATATATATATATATATATATATATATATATATATATATATATATAAATATTCTTCACCACATTTTTCAAGCGAATGATTGGACAGATTAGGAAAGCAGTGAGTGCAGTAATAAGCAGAGCGGGGAAGGGAAAGGATAATCAGTAATCACCTCTTTGCTTCCGGGATAGAAGAGGACTGCAGGCAGAGCTCCCACCAGCTGCAAATCACAGAGAATGGAAGAGTGGAGAGAGGTTAATAGGGAGCATGCAGTATTAGGGGAGCCCCTCTAGCGTGATTCGTGTTAGAGGATCAGTCCAGCGATTCATTCATGGACAGATATTAGTGCTAGTGATGAGCGAGCACTACCATGCTCAGGTGCTCTGTGCACGTAACGAGCAGTTGGATGCTCGGATGGGCGCGACTCGAGTACCCTAGTATAATGGAAGTCAATGGGACCTCGAGCATTTTTCATGGAAGATCTTCCATTATACTCTGGATGAGTCGCACCCGTCCAAGCATCCAACTGCTGGTTATGAGTACAGAGCGCCCGAGCATGAGAGTGCTCTCTCATCACTAATTAGTACGAGAGATCATACATTAGTAACTGCAGAGCTCCACGAGACCGGAGTGATCATGCAAAGAGAAGCTCAAGATTTAGGAAATCAACAAATTTTGTCATATAAAACATGAACTCCACTTGTAAGAATGAGTGGAGATACAGTAAATCACAGCCTGTACTCCGCAGCACAACTCCGCTCACAAAACTTATTCTAGTAAAGAAAACAATTAACGACCAAAATCTAAGCTTAAAGGGAACCTGTCAAGTGCAATATGTACCCAGAATCATGATGGTGCATATTGCTAATCCCTGCCTAACTGTCCCTGTATACACTAGCATAGATAAAGAGATCTTTAGAAAAAATATTTCTAAAGATCCTTTATGATATGCTAATGAGGCCGGGGACTAGTCTCAAGGGCGTTAGTTCTACCGACTAGTTCACCCTCTTAGCATCTTAGTACGCCCACAGGGGAGTGCTAGCATGCTATTCTATGCCCAGCGTCATCGGCGGCGATGTACGCACCTGTGTTTGTTGTCACCGTATCAGTCACTGGGGTTCGGGTCATTGCTCATGATCAGAAGTCACCGCACTTCCATCCATGCGCACTACAGTACTGGTAGTGCATAGTAGTAGTATAGTGCGCATGACTGGAAGTGCGGTGACTTCTGATCATGAGCAATGACCCGAACCCCAGTGACTGATACGGTGACAACAATCACAGGTGCGTATATCGCCGCCGATGACGCTGGGCATAGAATAGCATGCTAGAACTCCCCGCGTGGGTGTGCTAACATGTTAAGAAGGCGGACTAGTCACAGGAAGTAACACCCTCCCGACTAGTCCCCTCACTCATTAGCATATAATAAATGATATTTAGAAATACTTTTTCTAAAGATCTGTTTAACTATGCTAGTGTATACAGGGACAGTTAGGCAGGGATTAGCAATATGCACCCAGAACTGCTTGTGGTCCCGGGTGCATATTGGACCTGACAGGTTCCCTTTAAAAGTGCAAAAATAAAAATCACTACTTGCCTGCGAGGCCCTGTGGTATCGTATCAGTAGAATAGGATGGGGACAATGCCTCGCCTCTATATGTGAGGGGTGCCGGAGAAACACTTATAACTAAGCGCATAGTAATTATTCAGTTAAAAATAAAAATTCCGGGAAATCCAAGGATTTCACAGTCCAGCATCACATGGTCCGGTATGGCGGGTTCTGCGGGATTTTGCGGTTGAGCCTGGTGATATTCTAGTCCGTGAGGCAGGTTACGTGTGGTATATAGTCATATCAGGCCAGACAACATCGCAGAGTATAGCGATGAACAAAGCCAAAACAAAATGGGAATTACGCCTTATGTAACCGGTATAATAATGGATTAAGAGAAAATGTCTCTATAATGTAAAATAACATCCAGGGTTTTAATAATAAAAAAAAACAGTCAGCAGAAAATGCATTAAAAAAAATAACTTAACCACCTATCACCACCAGGATATCCCGTATCCATCAAACACGACTGCAGCCAATCACTGCAGTATGAGCGCTGAGACCAGTGACTGGCTGCAGCAGTGACGCGAAGGATTCAAAGGAGTGACCGGGCATTGAATAGATAAGTATGGCTTGCTTTATCATTCACACATTTCCTGCCCTCAGCCCAATTTTTTTTTTTTTTTTTTTTAAATAATCTGGACAATCCCTTTAAATAGGTTGTTCACAGTTTGTGATCATTTTTTTCACTTAAATGCGTGTATTTGGGGATAAAAATAATTTCTGCAATTGGTTTGCATTGAATATGTTGCACCGTTTGGCTTTTCATTTCTCTCCACATTCAACTTTGATGTGGTCTATGGCCATAAAACAGCTAAAAGGAGCTTATAATAAATTAATAAAAAAAAAAACAAAACCCTCCGTTGAGACTCATAACGAGCTCACTCATGGATTCTCAGTTGACTAATTTTGCAGCCAGCAAAACACGGGACAACTCAGAGGCAAAAGAAGGCAAAGGATGCAACATTTTTATATTAAACCAAATTACCAAACTGATTTTCAGACCCCCCCAAAAAAAAACAAACAAAAAACAAGGGGCCCCTGAAAAATGAGCAAAGTTATCTTTTAATATGGAGTACCGTAAGTTACTCTATTGTGGCAAGATACTTCTGGCATTGTTATCAGTAAGCAATGTGGCACCTATTAGTTTATGGAGCTAAAGCAGCAGAAACAATGAAATATTCACCGCAATAGTGCTCTGCAGCGGAGGTGACAATGATATGCTGGTATCTGGAGGGCTGGCTACGCTGGAGAGGACACAGAGCAGAGCCAGCATTACACCTTGCTCTTATTAAAGGCAAGGTAAAAAGAAAAGCAAGAAACACCTGGATGTGCCCATCAGACAGAGGCAGCAGCATTACAGATCCTTATAATCCTTGCCTATGAGCTCTATGATGCTCCCACTGCGGCCGCGGCCATGAGAGTCATCCCGGCACACGCTGACACGGTGAACGCCTCCGGACATGGTGAGGACATGAAGCAGCTCGATGGGGGGCGTCCGGAATATCTGCTGCAGCAGCTCCAGAGCCCCCGTCACCACATTGTGATCCCGGTGCTGGGTGTAATGTAACGTCAGCTCATAAATCTAGACAAGAAATGGAAAGAGTTGAATTTTTCAGAAATAATAATAATAACAATATTGGATATAGATATATATATATATATCTATCTATCTATATATATACACACACACATCTATCTATCTATCTCTATATATATATATATATATATCTATATATCTATCTCTATATATATATATATATCTCTATATCTATATATATATCTATATATCTATATATATATATCTATCTCTATATATATATATATACATACATACACACACATATACACACACATCTATCTATATCTATATCTATATATCTATATCTATCTATATCTATATATCTAAATATAATATTATATAAAAATATATACTGTGTATATATATATATATATATATATATATATATATATATATATATATATATATATATATATATATATATATATATATATATATATATATATATATATATATATATATATATAGGGCTTAACTAAGCGCCCACCGCGAGGGCAGTGACCGGGACTGTGGAAGCTAACCCCCAGGGCAGGGGACGGGCTCAGGAATAGCCAGGTACAGGCAGGGTGACTGAGGCAGGCTGGTACAGGCAGGTATGGTGGGTACAGCAGAAACAGACAGGAATAGGAAGGCAGGCACAGGTGACGAACACATGGATAACAGGACATGACAACTAGATAGCAGACTGAGACACTGACTAGGAGCGTTGCGCAGGCACCTCCCCTAATGGGAGGGTGCCTTATATACATAATACCTCTCAGCCATAGGCTGAGAGGCATTTCCTGGAAATAGCGCGCCGGCCTTTTAAGTGGAGGGCCAGTATGCGCGCACATGCCCTAAACACACTCCCAGGAGACGAGGCCCTTAGAGGGAAAGAAGGCAGCACATGTGGATGGCCGTGGTGGGAGTGTGGGGGAGGACATGACCTGGCCGGTGCGGTGAGTAAGTTGACATCTCTCCAGGAACGCTGGCACTACTATAGCTATATATATTCTTCTAGATCTTCTAGAAATGTGATAGAGGAAATTTCATCGCAAGTAAAATCAATTGGGCATCCATGAAAGGTTCACCTGTGTCAGCTGCTCCGCCGAAGGGGAGATTTCAGCCTCTTTTCGGGTCACCCCAAAACTTCCCTTCAGGCTGGTGTCCTTCACCTGCTGCTGTAGTAGTGGTATTAGATAGCGTAGTGTTAGCAAGACGCCCAGAATCAGAAGAGTCGGGCGGTCATCCTCAACGGGAACCAGCAAACCTGCAAAAATACACACTTTTGTAAGTTCCAATAGAACCCAGAATCATAAGGAAGGAGCCAATGACACAACACCACAATCTAAGCAAAGAGCCAAGCTCATCATTGCGTTTGGGCCTTTTTGGAGTTTTATATGTCTGTTTTTGATTTTCGATAAATTCTTCATTTCATTTTATGGCTTATGTTGCCGTCTGATACATGCGTTCACCATTTTGGCCATGGTTTTTGTCTTTTAGAGGTTTTAAACAAAAAGTAAAAAAAAAATAAATAAAAAAAAAAAAAATGATGAATTAGACCCAACATGTTGAAGAAATAATCCATCCTTTTAAAACTGATGACTTTTCCTTGCTGGGTAGATGCTGCAGACATAATGCCAAAATTCTCCTTAAAGGGGTTGTCCAGTGGAGATGACTTTTAGACCCCTGGGGATCCGACTGCTGGGACCTGCACAGATCAGAAGAACCGGCGACTTTTATCCCCGTCATTATAGAGCTTTAGTGCACATTGCTTGACCACGGCTCCATTCAATCTTCATGGGGTTGTGAGAGCGAGCAGTATAGAGCGTGAACGGAGCTTTGGTGGTGGAGCGTGCGCACTAACGGAGATAGGACACCGACACTGCTGATTAGAGCAGGTCTTAGCGGTCGGACCTCTCCCATCTATAAGTTATCTATTTGGATGGATAGGTGATAAGTTATCTTCACCTTAATGGACATCCCACTTAAGGGGACGTCAATCAAAGACAAAATATGTTCACCCAGGAACATGCACTTTGTACACGATGACTGCCCGGCCTGAATACATCATAAAGAACCGCATGTATGGCATAAAATGCAGCTGGAATAGAGACATTTTATGTTTTCTGCAGCCTCTTTATCGGAGCCTGATGAATGCATAAAGCTATAAGATCTGAAAATGAAAAGGCACATACCCAGGAGCACGTTGAGGAGCCATGTATAGAAATACTGCGTCCGCCGCGAGTGCTGACAGATGTGGACGGCAGAACCTGCTGCTGTGCGGCGGATCGTGGGAGAGTTGGATTTCAGATTGGCGACAAACGCTTTCAGCAAAACCTGTGAGATGACATTACGGGAGGTCATTCAAAATAAAATTACACACGATATCAAAAATACAAAGTTGTCTCCTATCTACAGGGTAAGGGAGTTAATTACCGACCGCGAGGACCCCCTTGTTCTCAAGAACGTGACTCTGCAAAGCTAGAGTTACATGCAGCTGCGCACGCTCCATCCCCACTCCTGCCCACGCTCCATCCCCACTCCTGCCCACGCTCCATCCCCACTCCTGCCCACGCTCCATCCCCACTCCTGCCCACGCTCCATCCCCACTCCTGCCCACGCTCCATCCCCACTCCTGCCCACGCTCCATCCCCACTCCTGCCCACGCTCCATCCCCACTCCTGCCCACGCTCCATCCCCACTCCTGCCCACGCTCCATCCCCACTCCTGCCCACGCTCCATCCCCACGCTCCATCCCCACTCCTGCCCACGCTCCATCCCCACTCCTGCCCACGCTCCATCCCCACTCCTGCCCACGCTCCATCCCCACGCTCCATCCCCACTCATGCCCACGCTCCATCCCCACTCATGCCCACGCTCGATCCCCACTCATGCCCACGCTCGATCTCCACTCATGCCCACGCTCGATCTCCACTCATGCCCACGCTCGATCTCCACTCATGCCCACGCTCGATGCCCACGCTCGATCCCCACTCATGCCCACGCTCGATCCCCACTCATGCCCACGCTCGATCCCCACTCATGCCCACGCTCGATCCCCACTCATGCCCACGCTCGATCCCCACTCATGCCCACGCTCGATCCCCACTCATGCCCACGCTCGATCCCCACTCATGCCCACGCTCGATCCCCACTCATGCCCACGCTCGATCCCCACTCATGCCCACGCTCGATCCCCACTCATGCCCACGCTCGATCCCCACTCATGCGCACGCTCGATCCCCACTCATGCGCACGCTCGATCCCCACTCATGCGCACGCTCGATCTCCACTCATGCGCACGCTCGATCTCCACTCATGCGCACGCTCGATCTCCACTCATGCGCACGCTCGATCTCCACTCACATTCATAATTCACGAGACGGCCAAAGAATTTCCAGCAGTCTCATAGACAATGAATAGATCTTGGGTCGAGCATGAACGTCATAGCTTTATTTAACTCTGCAGAGTCTGGTTCTTGAAATCGATGGGAGCCCCGGCAATCGGTAAATTATAATATACTGATCATCTATCCTATGTAGATCTGTGACAACAAGTAAACTTTGCAGTCTGATCCCGCAGTCATACTGCGCCCATCTTTCCACTGTCTTAGGATACTGTTGGAAAGAGGCAGAGTATAATTACGGGATCACGTGACTCGCGGTTTGTCATCGGTCACCATCAATATTATTATTATTTAATATTATAGCGCCATTTATTCCATGGCACGTTACATGTGAAAAGGGGTACACATAATAGAGACAAGTACAATAATCATACAAAATACAGGGCACAGACTGATACAGGAGGAGAGAGGTCCCTGCCCACGAGGGCTCACAGTCTATAAGAGATAGGTGAGGATACAGTAGGGGAGGGTGGAGGTGGTCATGTGGCACTATGGAGAACTGAGGGTTACTGTAGGTTTGTTGGAAGAGATGGGTCTTGAGGTTCCTCTTGAAGCTTTCCACGGTAGGGGGAAGAGTCTGATATGCTGAGATAGAGCGTTCCAGAGTATGGGGGAGGCACGGGAGAAATCTTGTACGCGATTGTGGGAAGAGGAGATGAGAGGGGAGCAGAGAAGGAGATCTTGTGAGGATCGAAGGTTACGTGCAGGTAAGTACCGGGAGACTAGGTAACAGATGTAGGGAGGAGACAGGCTGTGGATGGCTTTGTAGGTCATGGTTAGGGTTTTGAACTGGAGTTGTTGGGCAATGGGAAGCCAGTGAAGGGATTGCCAGAGAGGAGAGGTCGGGGAGTAGTGGGGGGAGAGGTGGATTAGTCGGGCGGAATAGTTTAGAATAAATTGCAAGGACAACGCAAAACTGTTAAGGCCCAGTCACACAAAACGACTTACCAGCGATCCCGACAACGATACGACCTGATAAGGATCGCTGGTAAGTCGCTGGGAGGTCGCTGGTGAGATGTCACACAGTCAGACCTTACCAACGATGCAGTAACGATGAGCGACCTGTATAACGATCTCGCCGGTCGTTGGGACCCTGTTATGAGGTCGTTGGTAGGCGTCAAACAAAGCGATGCGTTCTGCCCAGCAGGACATCGCCTTTGAAGAAAATGGTGCGGACCATTCGGCAACGACTAGAGATCTCACAGCAGGGGCCTGACCGCTGGTAGGTGTCACACATAACGAGATCGCTGGCTAGATCGTTGCTACGTCACAGAAACTGTGACTCAGCAATGATCTCGTTAGCCATCTCGATGTGTGTGGCGGGGCCTTTAGAAGGGAGGCCACAGAGTAGGAGGTTGCAATAATCCAGGCGGGAGATAATAAGGGCATGCACTAGTGTTTTCGCAGTTTCATGGGAAAGGAATGTATGAATCCGGGAAATGTTTTTGAGTTGGAGGCGGCAGGAGGTGAAGAGGGTTTGGATGTGTGGCTTGAAGGAGAGAATACAATCGAGAGTCAGCCACAGACAGCGAGCACGTGGGACCGGGGAGAGTGAGTAGACATTGATGGATATGTTACGTGGAGTAGCAGAGTGAGACGGGGGAAAGATAATGAATTCTGTTTTGTCAATGTTCAGTTTTAGAAATTATGAGGAGAAAATGGATGAAATAGCACACAGACACTGCGGGATTCTGGTTAGTAGGGAGGGGATGTCAGGTCCCGAGAGGTAGATATGTGTACCATCAGCGTAGACTATGAGCTGTCCCAGGCCGAAGGTGTAGATGGAAAAGATGAGGGGTCCAAGAACGGAACACGGACAGATAGGGGGCGAGATGCGGAAGTGGTGTGAGAGTGGGAAACGCTGAAAGTTCGTTCGATGAGGTATGAGAACACACACTGGTCTGCAGAAGAGCCGTAAACACAAGATACCAGGAATTAAAGGGTTAGACCCATCTTTATGGACAGGTATTGTAAATACAAGCACTTTTACAATTTACTGCTTATTAGAATTTGCAGCAGTTCTTGAGTGATGAAACACTTTTCCTTTGTTTACAATCTGTTGCCTAGGAGACAGACCACAGGTGCGGTCTAGCTTGTAAGCGCTGCGCAGAAGCTAAGCAGGATTATCAGATAACAGAGCGCCCCAGCGATCCCCTGATCAGCTTCAAAACAGTTCTTACAAGATGAATAGAAGAAAAAAAAAAAAAGCTTATAAAACCTGTGCTCGAGTCTAGAGGAAGCGGTCGGTCTCCAAGGCAATGAGCTATGAACAAAAGCGTTAATATCTCAAGAAAGGCTGAAAACTTTAATAAGCAGTACATTGCAAACTTGCTTATATTTAAAGGCGCTATCCGACCATAGACATTTATAAAGGATGGAATTAGCAATAAATATGCAAGGAAAAATGCATGAAAAAAAAAAAGCGAAAAAAGGCAACATGTGCACATAGCCTTAAGAGTAATTGAGTAAATGGTGATTTTTGCAAACATATATCTGTAAATATTTGACAGTAGGTGTCTGTAGCGAAGCCTTACCTTGATTTCATGATCATTCGCAAAGTTACCGAAGGCGGCCATGATTTTGGGGACAGCAGCCGCCAGGGTCTCTTGTACCGATTCTTCCTGACGTTTGCATATTTTGGTGAGACAGGGGAGCAGGTTGACCAGGTACGGCCTAAGTGTTACATACAAGAGGCAGATTGGGGCTGGGATATTATGTAAAAAGTTTTTTCTCATAATTAATAATAATTATTATAATTTTATTCATTTATATAGCGCTATTAATTCCACAGCGCTTTACATACATTGGTAACACTGTCCCCATTGGGGCTCACAATCTAGAGTCCCTATCTGTATGTCTGTGGAGTGTGGGAGGAAACCGGAGTACCCGGAGGAAACCCACGCAAACACGGGGAGAACATACACACTCCTTGCAGATGGTGTCCTTAGTGGGACTAGAACCCAGGACCCCAGCGCTGCAAGACTGCAGTGCTAACCACTGAGCCACCACAAGACTGCAGTGCTCACCACTGAGCCACCACAAGACTGCAGTGCTAACCACTGAGCCACCACAAGACTGCAGTGCTAACCACTGAGCCACCGTGCCACCCTCATAGATACATTATGTGTCGGTCAGCATTATGGAAACGTTTCCACCTGTTCTCCGGGGCCTGACACAACACGCCTCCATCTACATATCAGAAATATCATCACATCTGCATTTGTTTAGATGGGAAGACGACAAGAGAAATAGAAATGCTCATCCGACTCGTTCAGCCGAATATTAAAACATTAAAGGGAACCTGTCAGCAGAAATTTTGCCCTACACCTTAGTTTCCCCTTCTGCAGCTCGTGGGCTGCATTCTAGCAAGGTTCCTATAGTTATTCTGTTCCCTTTTAGATCAAAATAAATAGTTTATAAAGTGGTACCTTTCAGTTTGAAACTCTTGTTAATGGTCACAGGGGCGGGCTGGCTGGTGTCCGTTACTGTCCCTCCTGCCGCTTTAGGCCGTCCCCCAACGCTCATTTACATACCTCAGGACGCCGCCCAATGCGTCCGTGGTCTCGCGCATGCGCCGTGTCACTGTAGCAGGAGTGTGCACAGTGGGACCGCTGGTGACGTTGCGCAGGCACGAGATTATGGGCGGCGCTGTGATTTTCATCAGCAGGCTCCTGCCCATAATCTCGTGCCCGCCCTTTCCCCTCTGCCTCCACCGTTCTGCGCATGCCCTGGCCAGATGACCCAACGTCACCTCCTTCCCATCTAGCCCTGGAGCAGGAAATAGATGGGAGGAGCGGAGCAGGACACCACTGATCATCAGGTCATCTGGCCAGAGCATGCGCAGAACAGTGGAGGCAGAGCGGAAAGCGCGGGCACGAGATTATGGGTGGGAGCTTGCTGATGAAAATCACAGCGCCGCCTATAAATCTCGTGCCTGCGCAACATCACCAGCGGTCCCACTATGCACAGTCCCGCTACAGTGGCACGGCGCATGCGCGAGACCACGGACGCACTGGGCGGCGTCCTGAGGTATGTAACTGAGCGTTGGGGGGACGGCCTAAAGCGGCAGGAGGGACAGTTACGGACACCAGACAGCCCGCCCTTGTGACCATTAACAAGATTTTCAAACTGAAAGGTACCACTTTATAAACTATTTATTTTGATCTAAAAAGGGGGCAGAATAACTATAGGAGCCTTGCTAGAATTCAGCCCAGGAGCTGCAGAAGGGGAAACTAAGGTTTAGGGCAAAATTTCTGCTGACAGGTTCCCTTTAACATGCATCCAAGAAATAAGGAGTAGTCATACACACATAGTGTCCCCACTTTACAGCCAGTGCCGATACCTCCCCGGACCACCAGAGAATACATTTCTAGACAAACTTTGCAGTCATTTTTTTTTTGTTCTTAAATCATCGAAAAGGAATCAACCCAAACACAAATATCCTATTGTTTCTGTTTACAGCTGATAAATAACACTGTCTCCATGGTAACAGACTACAAACTCAATGTAGTCAGATCCTGCAGTCACACACGCCTCCCATGTTCTGCTAACTTATATTAAGTAGGTTGTAGAGTTGGTGCGAATGGATTTGCAGAGTCCATTCCATCGGCCATGACGGTAATCTGTGACCGCCAGATGGGAGCCGTGAGGGCTGCCTCTTACATGACATATTCTACAGTTCTTTTTTTTGATTAGCCGGCCTGGTGCGAGGTCACACCACAAGGATGACATCGAGCCAGGTCGGGTAAAACAAAAAAAAAGGCTGCAGATGCCTTAAGGCAGAACCATCGTTTCAACTTCTATTTCAGAAATCAAAAGTACACATGAAAAGAAGCAACTTGGTAATATATCTTATAAGACAAATTTGCTGCTTTCTCTGCCAGAATTGATCAGTTATTATCAAAATTCCAAATTCTGAAGCAAAAGCTGTATTCAGTCAAGATTTTCCAATTACTGAGATAGGAGATGGCAGCTGTTACTGATGAGATTCTCTGATGATGGGAGGAGGCAGGAGCTAGCGGCAGAGGAGAGGGAAAAGCTAGCGGCAGAGGAGAGGGAAAAGCTAGCGGCAGAGGAGAGGGAAAAGCTAGCGGCAGAGGAGAGGGAAAAGCAAGCGGCAGAGGAGAGGGAGAAGCTAGCGGCAGAGGAGAGGGAGAAGCTAGCGGCAGAGGAGAGGGAAAAGCTAGCGGCAGAGGAGAGGGAAAAGCTAGCGGCAGAGGAGAGGGAAAAGCTAGCGGCAGAGGAGAGGGAGAAGCTAGCGGCAGAGGAGGGGGAGAAGCTAGAGGCAGAGGAGGGGGAGAAGCTAGAGGCAGAGGAGGGGGAGAAGCTAGAGGCAGAGGAGGGGGAGAAGCTAGAGGCAGAGGAGGGGGAGAAGCTAGAGGCAGAGGAGGGGGAGAAGCTAGAGGCAGAGGAGGGGGAGAAGCTAGAGGCAGAGGAGGGGGAGAAGCTAGAGGCAGAGGAGGGGGAGAAGCTAGAGGCAGAGGAGGGGGAGAAGCTAGAGGCAGAGGAGGGGGAGAAGCTAGAGGCAGGGGGAGAAGCTAGAGGCAGGGGGAGAAGCTAGAGGCAGGGGGAGAAGCTAGAGGCAGGGGGAGAAGCTAGAGGCAGGGGGAGAAGCTAGAGGCAGGGGGAGAAGCTAGAGGCAGGGGGAGAAGCTAGAGGCAGGGGGAGAAGCTAGAGGCAGGGGGAGAAGCTAGAGGCAGGGGGAGAAGCTAGAGGCAGGGAGAGAAGCTAGAGGCAGGGGGAGAAGCTAGAGGCGGGGGAGGGGAGAAGCTAGAGGCAGGGGAGGGGAGAAGCTAGAGGCAGGGGAGGGGAGAAGCTAGAGGCAGGGGAGGGGAGAAGCTAGAGGCAGGGGAGGGGAGAAGCTAGAGGCAGGGGAGGGGAGAAGCTAGAGGCAGGGGAGGGGAGAAGCTAGAGGCAGGGGAGGGGAGAAGATAGAGGCAGGGGGAGAAGCTAGAGGCAGGGGGAGAAGCTAGAGGCAGGGGGAGAAGCTAGAGGCAGGGGGAGAAGCTAGAGGCAGGGGGAGAAGCTAGAGGCAGGGGGAGAAGCTAGAGGCAGGGGGAGAAGCTAGAGGCAGGGGGAGAAGCTAGAGGCAGGGGGAGGGGAGAAGCTAGAGGCAGGGGGAGGGGAGAAGCTAGAGGCAGGGGGAGGGGAGAAGCTAGAGGCAGGGGGAGAAGCTAGAGGCAGGGGGAGAAGCTAGAGGCAGGGGGAGAAGTTAGAGGCAGGGGGAGAAGCTAGAGGCAGGGGGAGAAGCTAGAGGCAGGGGGAGAAGCTAGAGGCAGGGGGAGAAGCTAGAGGCAGGGGGAGAAGCTAGAGGCAGGGGGAGAAGCTAGAGGCAGGGGGAGAAGCTAGAGGCAGAACTCTGCCCCTCCTCGATCTTTAATCTACATAGGGGATTGCAGTTGTTACTCATGAGATTTGGTTATGACTGAGCCCTTTCACACATTCGGGGGATGAACAAACCAGGAGAGATGTAACATCTGTAATCAAGAGGTCCCTAGTCAGATCAGAAGCCCTAAATCGAAATCTGATTTGTTCCCGACTGACCACGGAGGTTGGCACACTAAGATATAGCAATAGTGACCCCACTCAAAGTGGGCTGACCCCGGAGTGTCCTTAATTGCATCCTCAACTGTAAACAAAGTGTTACACTAAACAACATAAACATATATGACATAAATAAAGTGCACACAAGCAGAGGGTGAGACAGAGGGCTAAGAACGTTGTCATGTAAAACTCTTGAAGGGTCCTTACCCCCTCTTTGCCATCAGCCACAGATCGTCATGACGATTATCAGATCGGCCTGAAAGTTTAGGTATTTATCCCTTTGGGTGATGGTAGAGCTGCAGCCAAAAGATGCATAGAAAAGACATCCCTTTGTTCTATTGGAGGGAAGAACTTCTAAAACAGTTTTTAAGCACTACGTTAATGCTAGAAAAATGAAAAGCATATTGCCAGAATCCCTGTGGAGAGCTGAACCCAGCGCACTGTTTAACTTCACTGGAAGATCGATGGTAACGCAACAAATGAGTATTGGCCAGTAAAATCATCCTAGATGCGTTGTGTTTGGTATCTATGTAAATGTAAAATCGAGATATAAAATATGACGCTAATATCTTTCACCTGTGTGGCCCAGGGGCAAAGATATGTGGAAAGCTAGAATTAAAAGAACTTTGTGACAATCTCGGCACAGCCCACAAGAGACTGTAAAATGAGGTCACAGACGGGGGGGGGTTACCCAAGGGCATAAGAGAAACTAGCTCCTTGATGGGGGCAGTCAGCACTGGAGGGCATCAGTAAGTGGTAATGCTGGCCATTTTTCTACCATCTTCTTCTCTTGGAGACCTTCCCTCCCTAAATTCAGACGTCACATCTATGGCACGAGTTTAGTAAGTTTCACGTTTATACCTTTTATTTTTAAGTAACTGTCTATACTGTATTTGTATTGTTCCCTTTTGTAAATTCTTGTATATTTTTATAAACACTGCCTTCTATTTTGGATTAAATATATAAAATTTATTAGCTTCTTTCCTCATGCTTTATATATGAATCCAAAAACCCGAAGGGCCTTATGCTATCTGAAACGGGTCCCCAGCTACATGTAGAAAGTCTGGGTGGTGGCAGCGTAATTATTATTGCATAGAATTATTGGAGTGCTATCATTAAAGGGTACCGAGGTATATATATATATATATTCGATTAGCGGGAATCGGTGATGAAGGGAATTTTGTTTACTTACCGTAAATTCCTTTTCTTCTAGCTCCTATTGGGAGACCCAGACAATTGGGGTGTATAGCTTCTGCCTCAGGAGGCCACACAAAGTATTACACTTTTAAAAAAGTGTAACCCCTCCCCTCTGCCTATACACCCTCCCGTGGACCACGGGCTCCTCAGTTTTGGTGCAAAAGCAGGAAGGAGAAAACTTATAAATTGGTCTAGGGTGAATTCAATCCGAAGGATGTTCGGAGAACTGAAGACCATGAACCATAAGAACAAATCAACATCAACAACATGTGTACACAAAAGAACAACCAGCCCGAAGGGCACAGGGGTGGGTGCTGGGTCTCCCAATAGGAGCTAGAAGAAAAGGAATTTACGGTAAACAAAATTCCCTTTTTCTTTGTCGCTCCATTGGGAGACCCAGACAATTGGGACGTCCAAGAGTAGTCCCTGGGTGGGTAAAAGAATACCTCAAAAAAGAGAGCCGAAAACGGCCCCCTCTTACAGGTGGGCAACCGCCGCCGCCTGGAGGACTCGCCTACCTAGACTGGCGTCTGCCGAAGCATAGGTATGCACTTGATAGTGCTTCGGGAAAGTGTGCAGACTAGACCACGTAGCTGCCTGACACACCTGCTGAGCCGTCGCCCGGTGCCGCAAAGCCCAGGACGCACCTACGGCTCTGGTAGAATGGGCTTTCAACCCTGAAGGAACCTGCAGTACCAAAAGTGGCCTGCAGGCAAGAGGGGCGCTAGAGAGCAGTCATGGTTGTGACAAATTAACGAACAGCTGCGGGATATCTGAGTGACTCCCCCGGCTGTTCACGACAAACGTGCTAACACAGTAGTACAGGGAAGACTGAGGAAACTCAAGAGACTAACGGAATACTTGGAAACCCCTGAAATCCCAAACATAAAAAGTGAAGAATGCTGGGAAAAGCAATAGTGATTATTCAGCAAAAATATCCTGGGACTCCAAACAGCCATCTTTCCAGGAATACAGCCAGCAATGAAGGCATGTGCATGGTGAGCATCAGCACAAATAGCCCCTCCCAAGATGTGATGGTGCAAAGGAAAGCAAAAGAAAGGAAAGACAAGAGAACTAGCACTATCAGCAATAGGACACAGACAAAACAGACTGTAGTGCTCACGCTAGATACGGGGAAGTACCAAGCAACCGGCGAAAGAGATAACCTGTTTCTAGGGAAGGGGAAGATGGCGAACCCTGAACCAACATACTGATGTCTCTGGGGAGCCTTACTACCCTAGATAGGTTCCACATCTATGAGCCGAGATGGATACCCGACCCTAGGTATCCCTAGTGCTAGGCCGTAAATAGGGAGCTCTTCGTCAACCCCGCTAAAACACTAAAGCTACAAGGAGGACATACAGGGGGAAAATGCATGAACTATTTATCTACAGGTGACTCAGGTAAAAGTTCAACAATACTACAGATCAGAGCAAGCCACCTGCTTGCAACCAATATCACCAGCACCAGTCCAAGAAAGGAAGGGGTATTTAAGCACTAAGAGAATACTGATGATCAGCAGCTGGGTGGAAGTTGAGCTCCTGCTGGGTCCAAAAGGGGGAGAGACGAAAACCTAACAGGAAAGCTACTGTACGTATACAAGGAATACTGACAACAGGAACAATAGAAAGTCAGGGAGCATTTTGAGCACTGTGACCTTTAATGGCCAAAAACCACATGACTGTGTCACCCGTGACAGTAGTCCAACGGAGAGGGAATGAGCCCATACAACCAGAGGTCACCGGATCACGTGCCGGAGTTGAGCTATGACATCTCAGTAATGGGAAAGTCTTCACTGAATACAGATTTTACCTCAGAATTGAGAATTTTGATAATGACTGATCAATTCTGGCAGAGAAAGAAGCAGATTTGTCTGATAAGCTATATTACAGAGTTGATTATTTCCATGTGTACTATTGATTTAGGAAATAAAAATAACAGTTACACTTTTAGGTAAGAGGTGGTTCTCAAGCCCGATGGACAGGGTCATGCCATCGGATTGGTATCCAGTCTAGTAGGTTGTTAAGATGGAAGGGAATGTTGAATGGTAGTACGACTTCAAAAATCCGACTACACAGGGTTTGTTTGTAGTTTGTTACCATGGAAACAGTTCTCCATAAGAACATGATACACTGGGACAATAAAAAAAAAAAAAAAAAAAAAATGGTGAGAAAGATGATTATTTTTTTTTTTTTTTAGTTACATAGTTACTAAGGTTGAAAAAAGACCTAGGTCCATCTAGTTCAGCCTTCCTCCACCAGTTCTACATTTGGTCACCAAGTCATTTATAACCAACAATGTTGTGTGTAGTGAGGAAATCATCCAGCCCTGATATAAAAG
>NC_134353.1:67113729-67206229 GCF_048569485.1 Anomaloglossus baeobatrachus | reverse complement strand
CGTTTGCTCAGCCTCTCTCCTTCCAGCCTCCCTCAGCATCAGCCCCCCCCTCCCAGCCTTCCCCAAGATCAGCCTCTCTGCTCCCAGCCTCCTCCAGCACGCCGTGCTCCTCTGCCGACACTCACCCACACCCGATCGCATCCACTCACCCACACAACCGATCGCATCCACTCACCCACACAACCGATCGCATCCACTCACACACACAACCGATCGCATCCACTCACACACACACCCGATCGCATCCACTCACACACACACCCGATCGCATACACTCACACACACACCCGATCGCATACACTCACACACACACCCGATCGCATACACTCACACACACCCGATCGCATACACTCACACACACAGACACTGACGATATTGCACATACGCGCTGATACTCACAACATCCGGGGATATCACATGCTTCTGGCCATGTGATCCTCCGTCAGGTCCTGGAAGCTCACAGCACAATATCGCTGCCGAGAAGCAAGCGATATCCCAGGATGTTGTGAGTATTTGGATGCGATGTGATGTGTGAGGTATGTGTGAGTGTGATCTGATATGTGTGTGTGTGTGTGTGTGTGTGCTGTTATGTGTGTGTGCTGTTATGTTATGTATGTTCTGCAGCTGCAGGACCTTGATGTGTGGATGCGATGTGATGTGTGTGTGAGTGTGAGCCGGTGTACACTGGTAACTATGATACACATCGGGTAACTAAGGGACCTTAGTTACCCGATGTGTATAATGGTTACCAGCTTTCACGGCCTCCGTTAAGATCCCAGCATCGCAAGGTTATGTCTGGCGCTGCCGGGATCCTGACGGAGCCGGTGTAGAAGCAAGCGATATCCCAGCATGTTGTGAGTGTGTGGATGTGATGTGTGAGAGTGAGTGTGAGAGTGAGTGTGATCTGATGTGTGTGTACTCACCTGGGAATCGGAGCCCCGTGTCAGTTGGGCCACAGCGAGCGTGCATTGCGTGAGGGGGCGGGGCCTGCAGAGAGCCGGGGCGAGAGGCCAATCCGTGTGGGGGGGCGGGGCCATGGCGAGCCCAGCGGCCAATCAGCTTTGTGTCACCGTAAGGACACAATTTCGGAGCATGACAGACAGACAGACAGATAGACAGACAGACAGACAGACAGACAGACAGAATAAGGCAATTATATATATAGATATATATATATATATATATACACACATATACATATACATTATATATATATATATATATATATATATATATATATATATATATATATATATATATATATATATATATATATATATACACACACATATTTATTATATATACATATTTATTATATATACATACATATACATTTATGATATATACATACATACATACATATACATACATACATACATACATACACACATATACACAAACACACACAAACACATTCACGGGGTGTGTATATATTTTTATATACGGACATGCATATATACATATATCACTTTTATTGTAATAAAAACAAGGCTGCATAGAATTTTACTTTTTAGAAGCAGCAGTTTGTGCTCCGGAGCTGCTCTTCTTTCTGTAAACATGGAGAGGAAGTTGCAGCCATTGACGTCTGTAGGCCTTCAGGTCAATAAACACACATTTAATAATAGGTCTTGCTGCATAATGGCTCACAGAAAGAGATATATCATAAATGATACAGTCTCCTCTGGACAGCAGCTCTCTGTGAGCGGCCGGACTCCCCGTCGTTCGCCTTCTGCACCATTTTGCGCAGTATTTGTTTTTCATTCACCCAAATAGTATTTTTTTAATGGCTCCATTTACGAATGAAACACACCATATAAAAGTTAGTAAAAGCTTCATTTTATTTCTAAAAATCCAAATAGTATATTATATTATATAAATAATTGTTAGAATGGAAAAGCACTAAATTTTGGGATTGTTCTCTCGGCCCCGTTTTATGGTGTTCACAGTTTGGTAAACAGGCCATGTTAATGTGACCACAAAGATGCACCATATCAATCCTTTTTGCGTTTTGTCTCTGCGTTTTGGAGGACTGGTAGATCAATCCCCCACTGACTCGGGGGTCGGCGGAGGATTGATCCCTGGTCAGATTCCAAACCTATATAAAGTCCATGGGGAGCAGAATCCAGTGCAAAGGGGTAGGAGCAAGCACTTCATACTTCTCAAATCACCGGGCGGCTGTGACGCTGCTCCAGCATCCTCTCATTCTTCTTCCTGGGCTGCTCATTAGGCTCATACATATTCACTGCTTTCCCCGCCCACCGGCATGTGTGATTGGTTGCAGTCAGACGAGGCCCCCCGCGCTGAGTGACAGCATGTCTGAGGCTTCCAATCCTAGACACTGGTGGGCGGGTCTATATCGTACAGTAAAAATACAAATAATTATACTGGCATAGGATCCCTCCCATATTATGACACCAGAACAGATAAAGCCCGACAGCTGGGGGCTGGTATTCTCAGGCTGGGGATATCCATGGTTATTGGGTGCCCCCCAACCTAAAAATATCAGCCTGCAGCCTCTGGAATTGCCACATACATTAGATGCGACAGTCCCGGCACTTTACCTGGCTTTTCCCGATTGGTGCGGCATCAATCTGAGTAATAAGTAGTTAATAACAGCCCACAGCTGCCACAAAGTCCTGTATTAGCACACACAAAGAGAACAGGGGTAACGCAGTCATAGATTGAGTCAATAATCAATATACCAACCTTTGCAAAAATATCAAAAATATTTATTCATTTTAGTGCTTAGCAAAGGGAATAGTATAAAATACATATTTAAGAAAAGTAGTGAACAATGATCAGGCTAAGGCAGAGTCATAGATGAAAAACAGATCACCAGATCATATGGGGAGTGCAGTATATCCATATCCTCACAGTAGGGGGGCCTCACAGAGTTAATAGTAGGACCAATATAACCTATTTATACATTTACACAAGTCATATACAAAGTTAGGGACATAAAAACCCTAACTAGACTAATAGGTGTAATAACATTTGGTCACTCATCACTCCGAGGGGCCAAAAAACACCCAATGGCAGGGGGGAGCCAGCCCAGGAAAAGATACACGTGGGCTGAAAACAATCCCCTCAAAGCACTCACCCATTAGTAGCCGTGACCGAGTAAAACGTGCCCCGACGCGCACGTTTCGATAACTTCTTCGGGGGGCCGTGACGTGGTGTGATACAGGCACAATTCTGTCTTTAAATAACCCGCTGCCCAGGCCGCTACGCAGCTATTGGACGCGCGTGAGGCGGGACTCCGGCCAGAGACCGCGTCATCGGGCACTCCCGGAAGTGACGCGCGCACTCCCCGTGTCGTCACACAGGATGCGCGCGTCACGCCGTATGGAGGCCGGCCGACGCTGGCATGGTGGGAGTGACGCCGCACGCGCGTACCACTGCGGCGGCCATTGCTGTGAAGGGCAAGAAAGAGGGCAAATCTTCCTTTTAGAGGAGAGAAGGTCTGTGCCATGGGCGGACTCAGTGGGAATACACAGGGAACGCATGCTAATGAGTAAATCCGTCCATCCCTATACATGGCAGCTGTCTCTGTAATATAACGCATGACATCTTAATATAAATACCCATACAGTTACCAATAATGTAGATAGACTGGTTTTTTCCCAGGCTTTGATCTCGGCACTCTATATATCCCCCGCCCTATGGATGTCTTGGTCTGGAGGTTCCATATGTAGTTTTGTTCTTCCTGCTCTTTTGAGATCCCTCCTGGATATACCCCTTTGGAGTTACATGTGACGGTTTTATACCCGTCGCCTTGTCCTTGCCTTAATGGTTAGGACTGTCCAAGATGGAGAAGATAGTCCCTATTTGGAGAAAGTTATCCTGGCCGGATGTTTGATTCTGGCCAATGGAACTCCGGACATATGGAGGACTTTGCTAGTGTATGATTGGCATCCGAATACAGCCTTATTCTGCTATGTTTTGGAGGGAAGAAAACAACATTTTGTGCCTTTTTTGCGGATTATGGACTCAGTGGGGGTGGGGGGAGCCCTTTGCTCCTTGTTACGTTTCAAAAAAAGTTGTCTCTCCTACTATGCTGTTTATTTATAGTGGGGGCAGCTGCATAATACGTGCTATATGTTAGATGCTACATGTTATAGCTCAAATGCAGGTGCTCTATGTATGGAGGGATGTTGGTTTCGTTTCTTTCCCCATCTGTCCAGTCTATCTACATTATTGGTAACTGTATGGGTATTTATATTAAGATGTCATGCGTTATATTACAGAGACAGCTGCCATGTATAGGGATGGACGGATTTACTCATTAGCATGCGTTCCCTGTGTATTCCCACTGAGTCCGCCCATGGCACAGACCTTCTCTCCTCTAAAAGGAAGATTTGCCCTCTTTCTTGCCCTTCACAGCAATGGCCGCCGCAGTGGTACGCGCGTGCGGCGTCACTCCCACCATGCCAGCGTCGGCCGGCCTCCATACGGCGTGACGCGCGCATCCTGTGTGACGACACGGGGAGTGCGCGCGTCACTTCCGGGAGTGCCCGATGACGCGGTCTCTGGCCGGAGTCCCGCCTCACGCGCGTCCAATAGCTGCGTAGCGGCCTGGGCAGCGGGTTATTTAAAGACAGAATTGTGCCTGTATCACACCACGTCACGGCCCCCCGAAGAAGTTATCGAAACGTGCGCGTCGGGGCACGTTTTACTCGGTCACGGCTACTAATGGGTGAGTGCTTTGAGGGGATTGTTTTCAGCCCACGTGTATCTTTTCCTGGGCTGGCTCCCCCCTGCCATTGGGTGTTTTTTGGCCCCTCGGAGTGATGAGTGACCAAATGTTATTACACCTATTAGTCTAGTTAGGGTTTTTATGTCCCTAACTTTGTATATGACTTGTGTAAATGTATAAATAGGTTATATTGGTCCTACTATTAACTCTGTGAGGCCCCCCTACTGTGAGGATATGGATATACTGCACTCCCCATATGATCTGGTGATCTGTTTTTCATCTATGACTCTGCCTTAGCCTGATCATTGTTCACTACTTTTCTTAAATATGTATTTTATACTATTCCCTTTGCTAAGCACTAAAATGAATAAATATTTTTGATATTTTTGCAAAGGTTGGTATATTGATTATTGACTCAATCTATGACTGCGTTACCCCTGTTCTCTTTGTGTGTGCTCATGTATTTTGGGTGCAGTCCTTATAATATGATAAGATTGGTCACACATCTTGTCCCTATCCGTTTGATTCAAAAGTCCTGTATTAGTAATGGCAGACGTCTATGAGACACCCCCATAGTTAATCTGTAAGTGAACGTAAAACAAACACAAAAAAACAAAAAATCTTTATTTGAAATAAGAGACAAAAAAAAGCACCCTTTCACCCATCTATTAACCCCCAAAACACCCCTGCAGGTCCGACATAATCCACACGAGGTCCCATGACGCTTCCTCTACTGTTACATCTGAAACTTACAGCGAGCACCATAGAACATGACTGCCCGCTGTGAGCTCCTCCATGAAGTGAGGCGTGCGATCAGCGGTGAGGTAACTCAGGTTAGCCACGGCCGCAGCTGGGAGTTCTCCACCTGTGACCGCACATCACCTGAGTGACTTCCCTCTGATCACACGGCTCAGGTGGAGGACTCCAGCTGTGGCCATGGCTAACCTAAGTGACGTCACCGCTGATCACTTCAGTCGCTGTGTGGGTGTCATAGATGCCTGCCAAAACTAATCTAGGACTTAGTGGTAGCTGTGGGTTGCCATTAACTCCTTATTACCCTGGTTGCCACCACACAAAGGCAATGGGAAGAGCCAGATCCAGCCCCAGAATTGGCGCCTCTAACGGATGCACCACTTCTGGGGCGGCTGGAGGCTGCTATGGTTAGTCTGGAAACTGCTATATAACTATGGACCTTCCCACCCTAATAATATCAGCCCCCAGATGTCTGTTGACCCCACATTTTGTTTTTGTTTTCCCCTCTATTTTTCATAACCAGCCAAGGTACAGCAGACAGCTGAGGGTTGAAGCCTGAGGCTGCTGCTTTTCCTGTGCTGGATATGAAAAATGGGGGGGGGACCCATGTAATTATTTTTTTTTAACCAAAAAATAATTAAAAAAAACAAAAAAAAAAACAAACAGCTGGCCAAGCAAGCTATCACTATTTATTAAGCTATTCTGTTATCTGCTATTATATGCTCTTTATTATTATCTATTCTATATGTTCTTTCTTTCTAGCCATCTATTCGATCAATAGAGTTGACTTAAAAAACGCATTGGGCAAAATCGCAGTAAAAGATTGCAAAAATACAACACAGCAAAACGCATGCGTTTTTGGATGTGTTTTTGCCACACAAAAGAAGAAAAAAATCCAGCTCAATGATCAATCCTGCTGTAATATTGGCATGTCCTGCGCTCGGAATGGTGCGGCCTCCAATAGCAAATTAGAAGAAAGATCCAGCGTTGGAGAAAATACTTAAAAGTTCATTTTTTTTATTCAGCAAAATTAAAATCCAGCAGGTGACATGACATCATAAGGAACCGTACAGAACAACGCGTTTCGGCGCTCAGGTTCTAATCGTGTTCTTCAAGTGTTTGCAAGCTCGGTAACCCTCGACTCTGCTCTATCCTTCAAGCCACATATCCAGACCCTTTCCACCTCCTGCCGACTACAACGCAAAAATATTTCCCGGATCCTTACATTCCTTAACCAAGAATCACCAAAAACACTAGTACATGTCCTCATCATTCACGTCTCGACTACTCACTCTCCCCAGTCCCGCGTGCTCGCTGTCTGTGGCCAACTCTCGATTCTGTTCTCTCCTTCAAGCCACACATCCAAACCCTCTTCACCTCCTGCCGCCTCCAACTCAAAAACATTTCCAGGATTCGTACATTCCTTTCCTATGAAACTGCAAAAACACTAGTGAATGCCCTTATTATCTCCCGCCTGGATTATTGCAACCAACTCCTACTCTGTGGCCTCCGTTCTAACAGTCTTGCATTGTCCCTACAAGCTATTCTAAACTCTGCAGCCCGATTAATCCACCTGTCCCCGCTATTCCCCGTACTCTCCTTTCTGCGAATCCCTTCACTGGCTTCCCATTACCAACGACTCCAGTTCAAAACCCTAACCATGACCTACAAAGCCATCCAAAACCTGTCTCCTCCCTACATCTGTGACCTAGTCTCCTGGTACTTGCCCTCACGTAACCTCAGATCTTCACAAGATCTCCTTCTCTGTACGTAAACCTTCGATCTTCACAAGATTTCCTCCTCTGCTCCCCTCTCATCTCCTCTTCCCATAATCGCATACAAGATTTCTCCCGTGCCTCCCTGATACTCTGGAACGCTCTACCCCACCATATCAGAATCTCTCCTACCGTGGAAAGCTTCAAGAGGAACCTGAAGACCCATATCTTCCGACAAGCCTACAACCTACAATAACCCTCAGATTAGTACACCACTAAGCAACCAGCTCTATCCTCTCCTCCTGTACCCTCACCCTTTCCCTGTAGACTGTGAGCCCTCACGGGCAGGGTCCTCTATCCTCCTGTACCAGTCTGTGCCTTGTATACATGATTATTGTACTTGTTTTTATGTATACCCCTTTTCACATGTAAAGCGCCATGTAATAAATGGTGCTATACTAATAATAGATGTCTATAGAAACCAAAATTTGCCAAATTGCATGTTTAAAAGCCCAGAAAAAGCCCATGTGGTGGGGGGGAACAAAGAAATGGGACAGAAGAGTTAAAGGGGTGTTCCACAGATTTTATATTGATAAGAGTTGCCCATTATTGATCCTCTGATCTGAATTTGAGGACTTTGGTTCCTGGCGGTTGTGCGATTTCCTAAATTGTAGAAGGTGCTGAAATGGCAGGATCCTCCAAGTGCCCAATATCTTGTTTCTAGCTTCAAAATGGACCTTTTATACAATTAGAAAAACTTTTCGGTACTTTATCAAATGCTACTTCACTTAGCTGACGATTTCTTGAAGGGCACTTCCACTTCTTATACATTGACCACCTACCCTTAAGACAGATCTTAAATATCAAAATCATTGTGGGTCTGATACACGGCACCTTGACGGATTGGCTCCATCACCAGTGTAGAAACTGGAATAGGGACCGATCTGCAGCCCCCGGCAGCGACCACTGCTCACATCCAGCAGCCGCCGGCACTAAGAAGAGCGGATCGCTGGGTGTGCCGGGTGGACGACCATTCCACTTACCGGATCCTAAAGGATAGATCATCAAAATAAAACTTATGGAATAACCCTTTAAGAAATTAATGACAGAAAAAGTACACATCAAGTAATAATCAAGGCTGGAGTGATAAATCAATGAGAAGGTTTTCTGATTGCATTCCAGGTCCAGTTTCCACCCAGAAAAAAGATTTCATGTACATCGTGGATCCTGCAGAGCTCGCACCTGATACAGCTCGGGAAATAACACCACCGCTAGGAACCAAAGCACAAATTCAGAACACAAGAAGGCAACCCGGCACATCAAAATAACCTCCATTGGTAAAGAGACTAGGGCTTAAAATGTGACTACTACTTTAGACAATTTAGGCCAGTTATAAAGACCTCACAAAAATTGCACTGGAACACAGGATGAAAGACACAAGAGACCGGGGGACAGCCGCCAGAGAAGACCAGGGGATAGCCGCCAGAGAAGACCAGGGGACAGCCGCCAGAGAAGACCAGGGGACAGCCGCCAGAGAAGACCAGGGGACAGCCGCCAGAGAAGACCAGGGGACAGCCGCCAGAGAAGACCAGGGGACAGCCGCCAGAGAAGACCAGGGGACAGCCGCCAGAGAAGACCAGGGGACAGCCGCCAGGGAAGACCAGGGGACAGCCGCCAGAGAAGACCAGGGGACAGCCGCCAGAGAAGACCAAGGGACAGCCGCCAGAGAAGACCAAGGGGCAGCCGCCAGAGAAGACCAAGGGGCAGCCGCCAGAGAAGACCAAGGGGCAGCCGCCAGAGAAGACCAAGGGGCAGCCGCCAGAGAAGACCAAGGGGCAGCCGCCAGAGAAGACAAAGGGGCAGCCGCCAGAGAAGACAAAGTTGCAGCCGCCAGAGAAGACCAGGAGACAGCCGCCAGAGAGCCGAGCTAAAAGAGCCACCACAATACGGTACACAGAGCCATCACACAGGTCTAATCATTATGACGGAGGACCTGGCAACAGATTGGAGTGGAAGGTGCCACCTATCTGATACCGATGACTATTCCAAGATTAGGTCTTTGCTCTCAAAATCTTCTTATAATTGGTCCTCTGTGTGGACATATACCCGTATAACGACCGCACAAAAGTGATAGACTCTAATCAGTCAAATCCGTTTCTTTTGTAAATTGTAAAGCTGGCTGTAGAGCTTGGCCCCTGTATGAACACTTCATCAGCTGAGTGCAATCTAGCACTGACTCCTTGAGAAACTTCTGGGAGTTGATTACCGCACCTGCGGTAAAAAACCGCACCAAAACCGTGGGAAAAACGCATGCGTTTTTGCCGCGTTTTTTCCACAGGTTGGCCCCTTTGTTGTTTTATGCTCTAACTGCAATAAATAACAAAGAGAATAGATAGATAATCGATAGATAGATAGATAGATAGATAGACAGACAGATAATGGATAGAGTGATAGATAGAGGGATAGATAGATAGAGGGATAGATAGATAGAGATAGATAGATAGATAGATAGATAGATAGATAGATAGATAGATAGATAGATAGAGGGATAGATAGAGGGATAGATAGATAGAGGGATAGATAGATATAGATAGATAGATAGATAGATAGATAGAGAGATAGATAGATAGAGGGATAGATAGAGGGATAGATAGATAGATAGATAGAGGGATAGATATAGATAGAGGGATAGATAGATAGATAGATATAGATAGAGGGATAGATATAGATAGAGGGATAGATAGATAGATGGATAGATAGATAGAGGGATAGATAGATAGATAGATAATAGATGAGAAAGACCTATATACTGTCCCAACCCCCTGCATATTCTAAGCTGGCACCCTTTAGTGACTTTCATGTGGCACTAAAGGGTGCTTAGCCTTGTATTTAGCCAAAAAAAAAAATGACGTGGGATCCCCCCTATCTTTTGGAGCCAGCTTGGGTAAAGCAGATGACTGCAGCCTGCAGACCACAGCTGGCAGCTTCACCTTGGCTGGTAATCCAAAACAGAGGGCACCCCACGCTGTTATTTTACATTAAATAAATAATTTAAAACAAAAAACGTGGGGTCCCCCCCAAATTGGATCACCAGCCAAGGAAAAGCGGACAGCTGTGGTCTGGTATTCTCAGACTAGGGAGGTCCACCGTTCTTGGACACTCCACAGCCTAAAAATAGCAGGCCGCAGCCGCCCCAGAAGTGGCGCATCCATGAGATGTGCCAATCCTGGTGCTTCGCCCCAACTCATCCCGTTGCCCTGGTGCGGTGGCAAACGAGGTAATATATGGGGTTGATGCCAGATGTGTAATGTCACCTGGCATCAGGCCCTGGGGTTAGTGATGTCAAGCATCTATCAGATACCCGAAATCACCAACCCAGTCAGTAATAATTAAAAAAAAAAAAAAAAATGGACAACAAAAAAAGTTTTATTTGATAAAACACTGCCCGAAACATTCCCTCTTTCACCAATTTATTGAAAACAATCAATTCCAGGTCCAGCGTAATCCATACCATAGTCACTGTCCCAGTCAATGAAGAACAGAATGTTCCCCATTTGCTGAGAGAGCAGTGCAGTGACCTGAGCTAACATCAATAGATCAGCCCAGGTCACTGCAGGGGATGACGAGCGCTGACTTCAGGAGGTTAGATGAGATCATTACCTGCTGTGACGATCTCCTGCTCTTCTGACGTCAGCGCTGTCAGACTTCTATGTCCGCCGCGTTCCCAGCAGTATCGCGAGAGCCCGTGACGTCACCGCTAGTGACAGTCTCGGGCCGCCCGCGAAACAGGCATAGAAGGCAGTGACAGCGCTGACGTCAGGAGATCGTCACAGCAGGTAATCACCTCATCTAACCTGACAGCAGCGCTCGTCATCCCTGCGGCTGTCAGCACTGCAGCATGAGAAGCTGCTGATACTGCGGGCGGACACGGACACTGCAGGGCGGGAGGCCGCGGGGCTGGAGCGGGACACAGACTGCACGGGCACCCGCCGGAGGTCACATGGAAGTGCTTTTGTGCGGCGTCCAGGGAGTGTGAGGTGTGTGTTTACTCTGCTCCGCTTCCTCTTCCTGTCATAATGACATCACTTCCTGCAAACACAGGCTGTGATTAGCATTACCGCAGGTAAACCGCGGCTATACCGGGGGTATACCGCACATCATTTGCTACGTGTGGTATACCCGCGGTATTTCGCGATTACATTACAGTGAATGGAGTGAAATACCGCAGGTACCTGCGGAAAAGAAGTGACATGCACATTTTCTCAAGAAATTTTATAAAGAAATTCTGCAGAAAGAATTTTCTTGAGAAAAAAAACGCAGCGTGCGCACAGATATTTTTTTTCCCCATAGGTTTTGCTGGGAAATGTCTGCAGAAAGATCACAAACATCTCAAGAAATTTCTGCAGCAAAACCGCGGGTAAAAACGCAGTGTGCGCACAGGGCCTAACAGCCAGCAAAACTACTTATTACCAGGGAGCAAAAGCTTACGGAGCTAAAAATTCAACATGTTTGAGCCTCATTTTCCCCATAGTGATCAAAATGACTGCTGATGCCGGCACCTTGTCTCCCATGGACGCTTTTGACATTAAAAATAAAATGTTTCCATGTTAGTACATATTTTTCACAGGCAGTTTCGTTCCTCCCAGTAATACACGCTGGATGTGGGGTGTAGACCCAGGATGTTACTGTTGCTGTTTCTAGCTTCCATCTTCTATAGCCCATCAGGAGTCTTCTTTTTTTTCCCCCCATCTGCACCATTTCCCCCTTCCTCTTCCTATAAAGTGTGTTGTTGCGTGTGGTTTCCTCACTGACTTCACGGATACAGCACAGTATACATGATCAGCCATCCCTGGGTACATTAATGCTCTTCACCCCCCCCCCCCCCCACCCTATGCGGATCTGCCCATGAATGACATCCCTCCCTGCGCTGCTGCTTTCTCTACCACTGGGAGAAGAGAGGTGGAGAGCAGTGTGCTATCCAATATACATCAGAAGCAGCAGGACAGCCCACTAATCGAAGGAGTTACACTGACTGTACAACAGCAAAAGGGGGGACATTTTCAATGATGACTATATAGGACTTTCTTAATTTTGCTTTTTGAAATAGAATGAATAAAACAACATTTAAAGCAAAAAAAACACAAAAAAACTCACAACACGTGCCCACAGCCTTGAATTAGTAGTTCTAGCCCATCCAGTATTGGATCAAATAAGCAAACGCAAGGAAACATATATCTTTTATTTTTTGCATGACACATAAAAAGAAGCGGTCATGATGAGACAGACCTTGACCACTTTGTTGAGGCATTCGTCGGCCACCATCCTGACGTCAGACTCGGAGTCGTCGCTGCAGAGGAGGAAGAGCTCCATGGCAATGCCCAGAAGCTTCTGGAACTCGGGAGAATTCCTGCAAATACCAAAGGAAAAAATGTGAATGAAGCAGTGTAGTGACCGGTAACCTGCACAGAGCATCTTCCCTCCACTGTGCTGCCATCCTGGATGCATACATCAAAAGGAAATGCTCCACTGTTATCCATAATTAAAGATCGTAGACATTTTTCTTCACCCACTGCCCTTGGCTATTACGTCTCAAGGAGGGTACACAAACAAAAGCTCACACAGCAGCGAGTGTGCATAACGTACAGAGCCGAAACATTGGTGCTCCATACACCGCGTAGTGGATGTTCTCCGGTACTGCAGCTCAGCTCTTATTCACATTAATGTGCTCTGAGCTGCAGTACCGGGAATAGTCACTATCAAGTGTACGGCGCTGTGCTGCTGTGGTGGAGCAGCACTGTGCTCATTAAGCCACTGTGGGAGCTACATATAGGTAACCGGTGGCAGCACCGGCGGTGTCACACCCAAATATATGCTGGAAGAATGGACAGATCTTTCCAATGATCTTTTTACATCTAGGCTTGCTACAGTGTCAATGGGCATCCGCTACATCTAGAGCAGAGGTCTCAAACACGCAACCCACGGGCTGCATTCAGCCCCTGAGGCTGCTTGTTGCTGCCCGCAGACACCTAGCCCCCATGACGATTGTGGCCCGTCACATACACGGGGCCGCCGCCGTCAGCACTTTCCTTCCAGGGAATATATTTGCGGCTCCGCGCAGAGAAGCTCGTCACTACACATCTTTACTAATGGCAGATGCCGCCAGCCAATCAGAGGCCAGCAGCTAACCTGGGTGTATTCTGATTAGCCAGCGCGGCTTCCAATAGTAAAGATATGAGGAGGGCAGCAGTGCCACATATCGCTCCCCAGTAGGAAAGTGCTGATGGCCGCGGCCCCGTGTACAGGACAGCGATCGTCATGGCCCTGAGTCTTATGGGCTGCAAGAAGCAGCTAAGAAAGACACCAAGAGAACAAAGGACAGGTGAGATTTTTTTTTCATAGTGAGATATTACTGCAGGATGGCACATTACTACAAGGGGGCAATATGGGCACATTACTACAAAGGCACCATATGGGCGCATGTCTGCAAGGGCACCATATGAGTACATTACTACAAGAGGGCAATATGGGCACATTATTACAAGGGGGCAATATGGACACATTATTACAAGGGCACCATATGGGCACAGTACTACAATGGCACCATATGGGCACAGTACTACAAGGGCACCATATGGGCACAGTACTACAAGGGCACCATAAGGGCACAGTGCTAAATAGGCACAATATGGGCACATTACTACAAGATGGGGACAATATGGGCACATTACTACAAGATGGGGACTATATGGGCACATTACTACAAGATGGGGACCATATGGGCACATTACTACAAAGGCACAATATGGGCACATTACTACAAGATGGGGACCATATGGGCACAATTCTACAAGATGGTGACAATATGGCCACATTACTACAAGATGGGCACATTACTACAAGATGGCGACAATATGGGTACATTACTACAAGGGCACAGTATTACTAAAAGAGGAGGACCAGAATGGAAATATAACTCCAAAATGTTGGCCAAAATGACTATATGGTGGTAATTGTAAAACGATATTACTTACAAGAAGGGGATATAATGTAAAAAAAAAAATAAAAAAAAAAATGTTTGAAATGTTTTGTTTTTTTTCCCATAAAAAAGTATTTTTATTATATAAACTGAAATAAAAACGTGCACATTTTTTATAATAAACAAGCAAAAAATGTTAAAAAAAAACCCGTAATCCAAAAGGTGTATAGAAAAAAATACGCGATCACTAAAAACGTCACTGGGTCGAGCAAAGAATGCGGCTCCTCAAATAATTTTTTTCTATGTGCGGCCCATATACTCAGCCGAGTTTGAGACCCCTGATCTAGAGGAAAGAAAGACTGATTAATCATAGATAGTGATACTTTACAGTAATAGTGATATTAGAGATTCTTTCCTGTAAGAGCAGTGATATTATAGATGTTTTACTGTGAGTGGAGACTGATAATTTTACTTTAAGAGCAGCAAGATAATAGATTAAAGTATGAGCAGTGAGACTGATTATTTACTGTAAAAGGCAGAAAAATTATAGATTATTATTATTATTATTTATTATTATAGCGCCATTTATTCCATGGCGCTTTACAAGTGAAAGAGGGTATACGTACAACAATCATTAACAGTACAAGACAGACTGGTATAGGAGGAGAGAGGACCCTGCCCGCGAGGGCTCACAGTCTACAGTAGATTTACTGTAAGAGAAGAGAGCGTATTGATTCTTTACAACTGTAAGGGAAGCAAGATTATATATTCTTTACTGTAAGAGCAGTGAAATTATAAATTAATGTAAGAGCAGTGAGACTGATTCTTTACTGTAAGAGCAGTGAGATTAGATGTTTTACTGTGAAGGGAAACTGATTTTATACTGTAAGAGCTGCAAGATTATAGATTCTTTACTGTAAGAGCAGTGAGATTATAGATTCTTTACTGTAAGAGCAGTGAGATTATAGATTCTTTACTGTAAGAGCAGTGAGATTATAGATTCTTTACTGTAAGAGCAGTGAGATTATAGATTCTCTACTGTAGGAATGAAACTGATTCTTTACTGTAAGAACAGGGAGATACAGTAATGAGTCTAATAGCAGTGAGATTATAGATGCTTTACTGGGAGGAGAAACTAATTCTTTACTGTAACAGCGAGATTATAGATTTTTTTACTGTGAGCAGTGAGATTATAAATTCTTTACTGTATGAGCAGTGAGACTGATTCTTTACGGTAAGAACAGCAAGATTATAGATTCTTTCCTGTAAGAGCACACTGAGATTATAGATTATTCACTGTACGAGGAGTGAGACTATGGATTCTTTACGGTAAGGGCAATGAGATTATGAAATGCTCTGCCATATGATCTTGTAATGGTGGATTCATTAAAGAAAAAAAACTTCAAAAAACGTGGACCTGGATGCATTTCTTGAAAATGATATTACAGGTCAGGAGAACTATATTCTCTGATGGGACATTGATAGAGGGAACCAGTCCGATTGCCTTATGTGGGATGGGGCGATTAGCATCTTCTCTATGGAGTTTTGCCTTCCTCTGGATCAACAAATTTGGTTCTAGGCGGCACTTGAGGGACTTATACTTCAACCTTTAAGGAAATAAAAAAGTTGCTTAGGAAAACCCATTTGAGCATCACTTGTACATTCACTGCTGCAATGACTGATATAATTGGAATTTCTCTTTAAAAAAGCAAAACAAGTAAACTTCGATCCTACTGACTCTCCTTGTCTTCTTAGCGGTGATGTATTATTTAATATGAGCCGTATAAAGAGATTCTGCCAAATAAGCCGCATCGGAGGCTTTCTACACAGCGGAGTCTTCATCCCAACAAACGGGGACACCAGCCGGGGGACACATGTCTAATTTTAGCGGTGACGTCACATCCAGCGCTTCTTATTCTGAAGCCCCTACAATGTTATCTCCATGGTATTTAATATTTTATATTATTTACATTTTTATTATTTTATTTATTTTTATATTGTATTATATTATTTAAATATTATTTATATATTAATTATTATTATATTATATTATGGTCTTTAATATTTCAGGCCTGGTATTGTGCCACTCTGGGGGGTTCTTTACAGCTAAAAACATTGAGCAGCAGCTCTCTAATAGGGAAAATTGGAGCGCTAGGAAGAGCCGAGTGATCCTGTGTACGGGAGACTTGGGGGAGATGGTGGTCAAGTGACCGCTTTCTATTATGCATGGGGAGCGTAAACATTGTCTGTTGCCACAGAATAACTGTTCAAACCAAGTGCACGCACTCAGTGCATCATGGCGGTGCCAAACATTTATGTGTTCCTTCCCCACCTGTTAGTTTTTCCTTTATCTCATCTCTTCCCTCTTCTCTGATTGACAGCTCTGACTTCATAGAGTAAGGCTACTTTCACACATCAGAAACAAAAAACTGATCCATTGAATGATTCCATCATTTGCGCCCATAGGTTTCCATTGTTAAAAAAAAAAAAATAAATAAAAAGACGGATGGCGCCGGAACGGTCACCTTCCGCTTTTTCACCGCAAAGACAATTCTTGCTGGATTTGTCGTATGACATATAGAATGTGAGTCCATGCATCGCAATCCGGCGCTAATATAACTCTATGAGAAAAAAATGGATCAGGCGCCAGATCAGTTTTTTTCCCAATTCGCCGCATTGCGCCTGATGGCAAAAAACTGATGTGTGAAAGAGGCCTAAGAAAAAGGGCAGAGAACAGACAGGTGGAAAAGGTGTGCCTAAATACTAGGCCGCACCATGATGCAGCGAGCACATGTACTTGCTTTGAGCTGTCACTCTGTGCTGACAGAGGCCCTTTAAGTCAAATGTATATATAAGCCTTCATTCACCTCTCTTGGGCTTTTTCAGGAGATACATGGCGGAACAACTTTTTTTTTTTCTATGATATATTAAAGGAAAGTTAAGAGTGGAAAGCTGTATTCCTTTGCAGCGGCATATATGGGAGCCTTCTGTATGGAAAGGCTGGAGCGAAAGAAAGGAGGCGAGTGGCACCAATGATCCTGCGTTATTAAAGGGAACCGGTCATCAGTGTTATCCCTTATGAGCTGCGGCCACAATCAGTGGGCTCTTATATACGGCATTCTAGAATACTGTATATTAGAGCCCAGGCCGCTGTGTAGAACGTTAAAAACAGCTTTTATTATACTCACCTGGGGGCGGCCCGACCTGATGGGCGTCGTTGCTCTCCGATACGGCACCTCCTCTGTGCGGTGATACCCGTCCTCCTTCTCAGGCCATCATTGTGCTCCTGCACCAGCGCAATTTGATCCACCCTGCTAAGCGCAGATCAAAGTACTCTAATGTGCAAGGAAAGGTTTAAGACCGCCTACGCATGCACACTGCAATATTCAGCAGGGCAGATCAAAGTGCGCCTGAGCAGGACTGCAATGCCGGCACGTGTGGATGACGTAGGATGCGTCGTGCACACTAGACTGAGAAGGAGCATGGTGATCACTCCAGAGAGGAGGCAGCGGACTGGAGAACAGCGACGTCCAGTGAAACCGGACCGCCCCATAGGGGAGTAGAATAACAGCCGATTTGTTTACGGTTTTTAAGGTCCCCTTTAAGACGAGAGCACAATTTACAGATATTGTGCACTTGCCCTCGGAGGCAATTGGTGCCAATCACCTGCCAGAATTAATAAATAAAAAAACATATATATATATATATATATATATATATATATATATATATATATATATATATATATATATATATATATATATATATATATATATATATATATATATATATATATATATGTGTGTGTGTGTGTGTGTGTGTATATATAAATATATATATATATATATATATATATATATATATATATGTGTGTGTGTGTGTGTGTGCGCATATATATATATAATATATATATATTATATATATATATTATATATATATATTTATATATATATATATATATATATATATATATATATATATATATATATATATATATATATATATATATATATATATATATATATATATATATATATATATATATATATATATATATATATATATATATATATATATATATATATATATATATTACACACATACATACATGCACACATATACATATTTGTATATACATATTTTTTATTAATTTCATGGGATGGAGGGGAGAGTACCGTATTTTTCGGACCATAAGATGCACTCCCCCCCCCCCCCCCCCCCAATGTTGGGGGAAAGTGGGGGGTGCGTCTTATGGTCTGAATGTAGGGCTGCGTGGAATGAGGGTGCTGCGGTGGAGCGGGTAATCGGGGGCATGAGCAGGCTGCAGCAGCGCCTGCCATGACCACTTGCACCCGCTCATTTAATATGCACGCCCATCCTCCCGCCCATCATCTCTCAGCGCTGACAAGTGGACGGGATGATGGGCGAGGGATAAACAGCCGGCCCACATGATCACCCCTGGCAACTACAGCCTGGAGTGATCATGTGCGGCTGTATTCACTGCTCCCCGCACATCATCAGCGCTGGGTGCAGTGAATCAGTACACTCACCTGTCACCGTTCCCCTGCAGCACCGCAATCTCCTCCTGGCAGCCGCTGAGTTGAACCGTTCCCCTGCAGTACCGCAATCTCCTACTGGCTGCCGGCGGCCGCTGAGTGGAGCCGTTCCCCTGCAGTACCGTGATGTCCTCCTGGCTGCCGGTGGCCGCTGAGTGGAGCCGTTCCCCTGCAGTACCGTGATGTCCTCCTGGCTGCCGGTGGCCGCTGAGTGGAGCCGTTCCCCTGCAGTACCGTGATGTCCTCCTGGCTGCCGGTGGCCGCTGAGTGGAGCCGTTCCCCTGCAGTACCGCGATCTCCTCCTGGCTGCCGTCAGCCGCTGAGTGGAGCCGTCCCCATTCCCCTGCAGCATTGCGATGTCCTCCTGTCTGTGCCAGCGGCTGCTGAGTGGAGACTAGCGGTGCGCACAGCGATGACATCATCGCTGTGCACACGTGTCCACACGCAGCCGCCGGCAGCCAGGACGACATCGCGGTACTGTAGGGGAACGGGGACGGCTCCACTCAGCGGCTGCCGGCAGCCAGAAGGAGATCGCGGTGCTGCAGGGGAATGGCTCCACTCAGCGGCCGCCGGCAGCCAGGAGGAGATCGCGGTGCTGCAGGGGAACGGCTCCACTCAGCGGCGGCTGGCAGCCAGGAGGAGATCGCGGTACTGCACGGGAACGAGGACAGCTCCACTCAGCGGCGCTGCCGCTGACACAGACGGGAGGAGGAGAGATGCTGCAGGGAGAGAGGTGAGGTAAGGTGAGTACTATGAACATTTATTTTTTTTTATGTGCCACAGGATGCGGGCCGTATACCAGCATGGGGGTATATTATGAGCAGAATGGGGGTATATTATGAGCAGAATGGGGGTATATGAGCAAAGAAGGGAATTTTGTTTACTTACCGTAAATTCCTTTTCTTCTAGCTCCAATTGGGAGACCCAGACAATTGGGTGTATAGCTTATGCCTCCGGAGGCCACACAAAGTATTACACTAAAAGTGTAAAGCCCCTCCCCTTCAGCCTATACACCCCCCGTACTGCTACGGGCTCATCAGTTTTGGTGCAAAAGCCCGAAGGAGGAAAAAATTATAAACTGGTTTAAAGTACCGTATTTTTCGCTTTATAAGACGCACTTTTGTTCCCCCAAATTTTGGGGGAAAGTAGGGGGTGCGTTTTATAATCCGAATATACGGGGGGGGTGTGTATATATATATATATATATATATACACACACTACAGAGTCCAGGGGAGGTGCGGGCAGCTCTGGAGCTCTGCTGGGGGACTTGTGAAAGCTGGGAGCAGCAGACTTTAATCTCCTGCACCCGCTCATATAATATGCACAGCTGCTGTCCACCACCATGGTGCTGAAAGTGCACCGCGGCGATAGGCTGGGGCAGCAGTGTATATTATATCTGCCTGCCCCTTCTTTGATTGCACATGCCCCCTCCCCCGTGTTAGCCATGTCCCCTATGCTGCTGCAAACAGTAAAATAATAAACTTTTTACTCACCTCCTCCAGCGTGTCTGCCAGGCCTCCCTCCTGCTGCTGTGATAAGGCACAAGAGATTTCACTCTGCCGTGCCGATCACATGACCGGCCGAGAACCAGGAAATGCAGGAGGCCGGAGATCAACCCCGAGGAGGGGGACACAGACAGGACAATGCTGGAGAAGGTAAGGAAAGTTTATTTTCCTAAAAGCAGCAGCATGGGGCGATATATAACACAGGGAGCTGTGTGCCAGCAATAGTGGGCCATGTGCCGCTACATGGGGCCGTGTGCCGCCACATGGGGCCATGTGCCAGCAATAGTGGGCCGTGTGCCACCACATGGGGCCATGTGCCAGCAATAGTGGGCCGTGTGCCGCCACATGGGGCCGTGTGCCGCCACATGGGGCCGTGTGCCGCCACATGGGGCCGGGTGCCGCCACATGGGGCCATGTGCCAGCAATAGTGGGCTGTGTGCAGCCACATGGGGCCGTGTGCCACCACATGGGGCCATGTGCCGCCACATGGGGCCATGTGCCAGCAATAGTGGGCCGTGTGCAGCCACATGGGGCCGTGTGCAGCCACATGGGGCCGTGTGCAGCCACATGGGGCCGTGTGCAGCCACATGGGGCCGTGTGCCGCCACATGGGGCCGGGTGCCGCCACATGGGGCCGGGTGCCGCCACATGGGGCCGGGTGCCGCCACATGGGGCCGGGTGCCGCCACATGGGGCCGGGTGCCGCCACATGGGGCCATGTGCCAGCAATAGTGGGCTGTGTGCAGCCACATGGGGCCGTGTGCCGCCACATGGGGCCGTGTGCCGCCACATGGGGCCGTGTGCCGCCACATGGGGCCGTGTGCCGCCACATGGGGCCGGGTGCCGCCACATGGGGCCGGGTGCCGCCACATGGGGCCGGGTGCCGCCACATGGGGCCGGGTGCCGCCACATGGGGCCGGGTGCCGCCACATGGGGTCGGGTGCCGCCACATGGGGCCGGGTGCCGCCACATGGGGCCGGGTGCCGCCACATGGGGCTATGTGCCAGCAATAGTGGGCTGTGTGCAGCCACATGGGGCCGTGTGCCGCCACATGGGGCCATGTGCCAGCAATAGTGGGCCGTGTGCAGCCACATGGGGCCGTGTGCAGCCACATGGGGCCGTGTGCAGCCACATGGGGCCGTGTGCAGCCACATGGGGCCGTGTGCAGCCACATGGGGCCATGTGCCAGCAATAGTGGGCCGTGTGCAGCCACATGAGGCCATGTGCCAGCAATAGTGGGCCATGTGCCGCCACATGGGGCCGTGTGCCGCCACATGGGGCCGTATGCCGCCACATGGGGCCATGTGCCAGCAATAGTGTGCCGTGTGCAGCCACATGGGGCCGTGTGCAGCCACATGGGGCCGTGTGCAGCCACATGGGGCCGTGTGCAGCCACATGGGGCCGTGTGCAGCCACATGGGGCCGTGTGCAGCCACATGGGGCCGTGTGCAGCCACATGGGGCCGTGTGCAGCCACATGGGGCCGTGTGCAGCCACATGGGGCCGTGTGCAGCCACATGGGGCCGTGTGCAGCCACATGGGGCCGTGTGCAGCCACATGGGGCCGTGTGCAGCCACATGGGGCCGTGTGCAGCCACATGGGGCCGTGTGCAGCCACATGGGGCCGTGTGCCGCCACATGGGGCCGTGTGCCGCCACAGTGGGCCGTGTGCCGCCACAGTGGGCCGTGTGCCGCCACAGTGGGCCGTGTGCCGCCACAGTGGGCCGTGTGCCGCCACAGTGGGCCGTGTGCCAGCCACAGTGGGCTGTGTGCCAGCCATAGAGGATGTGTGCCAGGCATAGGGGACATGTGGCATCACTGGGCCATATCCAGATTCAGAGGGCTAATTTTAGGATGGGGGGGCTATGAGGGACATATACCCTATATGATTTGTCAGATGGACACTGGCATTATAAGACGGACCCCATTTATTAAAAAATTCTCTATTCCTTCACCAAATTTGGGGGTGCGTCTTATAATCAGGTGCGTCTTATAAAGCGAAAAATACGGTAAATTCAATCCGAAGGAATATCGGAGAACTGAAACCATTTAACATGAACAACATGTGTTATACAAAAACAGGGGCGGGTGCTGGGTCTCCCAATTGGAGCTAGAAGAAAAGGAATTTACGGTAAGTAAACAAAATTCCCTTCTTCTTTGTCGATCCTTATTGGGAGACCCAGACAATTGGGACGTCCAAAAGCAGTCCCTGGGTGGGTAAATAATACCTCATAATAGAGCCGTAACGGCTCCGTCCTACAGGTGGGCAACTGCCGCCTGAAGGACTCGCCTACCTAGGCTGGCATCTGCCGAAGCATAGGTATGCACCTGATAGTGCTTCGTGAAAGTGTGCAGGCTCGACCAGGTAGCTGCCTGACACACCTGCTGAGCCGTAGCCTGGTGTCGCAAGGCCCAGGACGCTCCCACGGCCCTGGTAGAATGGGCCTTCAGTCCTGAGGGAACCGGAAGCCCTGAGGAACGGTAAGCTTCGAGAATTGGTTCCTTGATCCACCGAGCCAGGGTTGACTTGGAAGCTTGTGTCCCTTTACGCTGACCAGCGACAAGGACAAAGAGTGCATCCGAGCGGCGCAGGGGCGCCGTTCGAGAAATGTAGATCTTGGCGGACGTAGGTTTCCTAGCCTGTCTCATAGTGGCAATGACCTCTTGAGATAATCCTGAAGACGCTAGAATCCAGGACTCAATGGCCACACAGTCAGGTTGAGGGCCGCAGAATTCAGATGGAAAAACGGCCCTTGACACAGCAAATCTGGTCGGTCTGGCAGTGCCCACGGTTGGCCGACCGTGAGATGCCACAGATCCGGGTACCACGACCTCCTCGGCCAGTCTGGAGCGACGAGGATGACGCGGCGGCAGTCGGCCCTGATCTTGCGTAACACTCTGGGCAACAGTGCCAGAGGAGGAAACACATAAGGAAGCTGAAACTGCGACCAATCCTGAACTAAGGCGTCTGCCGCCAGAGCTCTGTGATCTTGAGATCGAGCCATGAATGTTGGGACCTTGTTGTTGTGCCGTGACGCCATTAGGTCGACGTCCGGCATCCCCCAGCGGCAACAGATCTCCTGAAACACGTCCGGGTGAAGGGACCATTCCCCTGCGTCCATGCCCTGGCGACTGAGAAAGTCTGCTTCCCAGTTTTCTACTCCATGCCAAGATATGTCAGCGATTGGACCGGTGTCAGATTTGACTTTGGAAAATTGATGATCCACCCGAAACTCTGGAGAATCTCCAGAGTAACGTTGAGGCTGTGTTGGCATGCCTCTTGAGAGGGTGCCTTGACCAGCAGATCGTCTAAGTAAGGTATCACTGAGTGACCCTGAGAGTGGAGGACCGCAACTACTGTAGCCATGACCTTGGTGAAAACCCTTGGGGCTGTCGCCAGGCCGAACGGCAGTGCCGCGAACTGAAGGTGTTCGTCTCCTATGGCGAAGCGCAAGAAGCGCTGATGCTCTGGAGCAATTGGTACGTGGAGATAAGCATCCTTGATATCGATCGATGCTAGGAAATCTCCTTGGAACATTGAGGCGATGACGGAGCGGAGGGATTCCATCCGGAACCGCCTGGTCCTTACGTGTTTGTTGAGCAGTTTTAGGTCCAAAACAGGACGGAAGGACCCGTCCTTCTTTGGAACCACAAACAGGTTGGAGTAGAAACCATGGCCCTGTTGCTGAAGAGGAACCGGGACCACCACTCCTTCTGCCTTCAGAATGCCCACCGCCTGCAGAAGAGCCTCGGCTCGCTCGGGAGGCGGAGATGTTCTGAAGAATCGAGTCGGAGGACGAGAGCTGAACTCTATCCTGTAACCGTGAGACAAAATGTCTCTCACCCAACGGTCTTTTACTTGTGGCAGCCAGGTGTCGCAAAAGCGGGAGAGCCTGCCACCGACCGAGGATGCGGTGTGAGGAGGCCGTAAGTCATGAGGAAGCCGCCTTAGTAGCGGCACCTCCGGCGGTCTTTTTAGGGCGTGATTTAGACCGCCATGCGTCGGAGTTCCTCTGATCCTTCTGAGGCCTTTTGGACGAGGAGAATTGGGACCTGCCCGCACCCCGAAAGGACCGAAACCTCGACTGTCCCCTCCTCTGTTGGGGTGTTTTTGGTTTGGCCTGGGGTAAGGATGTTTCCTTTCCCTTGGATTGTTTGATGATTTCATCCAATCTCTCACCAAACAAACGGTCGTCAGAAAATGGCAATCCAGTTAAGCACTTTTTGGAAGCCGAATCTGCCTTCCATTCCCGCAGCCACAAGGCCCTGCGTATTGCCACCGAATTGTCGGCTGCAACCGCCGTACGGCTCGCAGAGTCCAGGACAGCATTAATAGCGTAGGACGCAAATGCCGACGTTTGAGAGGTTATAGACGCCACCTGCGGCGCAGACGTACGTGTGAGTGCGTCAATTTGCGCCTGACCAGCTGAGATAGCTTGGAGTGCCCATACGGCTGCGAATGCTGGAGCAAAAGACGCGCCGATAGCTTCATAGATGGATTTCAACCAGAGCTCCATCTGTCTGTCAGTGGCATCCTTGAGTAAAGCTCTATCTTCCACTGCAACTATGGATCTAGCCGCAAGTCTGGAGATTGGAGGATCCACCTTGGGACACTGAGTCCAGCCCTTGACCACGTCAGGGGGGAAAGGGTAACGTGTATCCTTAAGGCGCTTGGAAAAACGCTTATCTGGACAAGCTCGGTGTTTCTGGACTGCCTCTCTGAAGTCAGAGTGGTCCAGAAACATACTCTTTGTACGCTTGGGAAACCTGAAACGGAATTTCTCCTGCTGAGAAGCTGACTCCTCAATTGGAGGAGCTGGGGGAGAAATATCCAACATTTCATTGATGGACGCAATAAGATCATTCACTATGGCGTCCCCATCAGGAGTATCAAGGTTGAGAGCGGCTTCCGGATCAGAATCCTGATCAGCTACCTCCGCTGCATCATACAGAGAGTCCTCTCGCTGAGACCCTGAACATTGTGATGATGTCGAGGGGATATCATAGCGAGCTCGCTTAATCGGTCTGGGGCTGCGGTCCGTGTCAGAGACCTCACCCTGGGATCCATGAGACACCCCGGGAAGACATTGCTGTTCCCACTGAGGGGGACAAGGGGGCAATGATTCCACAGTGCCCCTGGCTTGAGATGCCGGCCTGGACTGCAAGGCTTCTAATATCTTAGCCATAGTCTCAGAAAGTCTTTCAGTAAAAACTGCAAACTCCGTCCCTGTCACCTGGACAGTGTTAACAGGTGGTTCTCCCTGGGCCGCCCTTAGCAGAGGCTCCGGCTGAGAAAGTGCAACAGGGGCCGAGCATTGCACACAATGAGGGTCAGTGGAACCTGCCGGCAGTATAGCCGTACATGCTGCACAGGCAGCATAGTAAGTCTGTGCTTTGGCACCCTTGCTATTTGTGGACGACATGCTGTTGTCTCCTCTGAGCAATACAGGAGGGTATATAGCCAAAAATCAACAGTGCACCATACAGTGTAAAGTATAGTCTATAATCATGTAATCTATAAGTACACTTCTGCACTAGTGGGGCCAGCACCACAGGTGCTGCTTACCGCCTTCGCAAAGCGGTTGTGTGGGCACCAGAATCCTGCCTGGGTCTCCCTGAGCTTGTCTCTCCTCTCCAGCGTTAGCAGAGCTGAGAGGAATGGCTGCCGGCGTCCTGAGGAGAGGAGGGAGCCGTGGGCGTGACCCAGAAAAGTGCGGGAACTGGTGCCCCACTGTGCAGAGTGAGGGGGGTGGAGTATGCAAAGCATGCTCCAGCCCTCAGTGCTGCCGTCCTGTACAGCGTCCCGCCCTTCCCCTGACTGGCAGGGCTGGGGGCGGGAAGAAAACGAGACTAGGCCGCAAAAGCCGGGGACTCGAGTTATAAGCGCGGCCGCCGTATAAGCGCGGTCGGCGCGGAAGTCCCCGGCGCACTAACAGTCCCAGCCGCGCCGTAGTGATAACCATGGCAGCGGCGGTCAGCGCGGCAGTCCCCCTACACGAACACACTCAGCGACGCTGAAGTGTGTAATTGCACAAACGCAGTCAGCGCTGCTGTCCCCGGTGCACTAGCACACCCAGCAATGCTGGAGTGTTGCTGTGCGCGGTCCCCACGGGGACACAGAGTACCTCAAAGTAGCAGGGCCATGTCCCTGAACGATACTCGGCTCCTATCCAGCATGGTCCTCAGGAGCTGTGGATGGAGCACGGTCTCCTGTGCCTGGAGACCGAAAGGATCCCACTTCACCCAGAGCCCTAATTGAGGGATGGGGAAGGAAAGCAGCATGTGGGCTCCAGCCTCCGTACCCGCAATGGATACCTCAACCTTAACAACACCGCCGACAAGAGTGGGGTGAGAAGGGAGCATGCTGGGGGCCCTGTTATGGGCCCTCTTTTCTTCCATCCGACATAGTCAGCAGCTGCTGCTGACTAAGCTGTGGAGCTATGCGTGCATGTCTGACCTCCTTCGCACAAAGCATAAAAACTGATGAGCCCGTAGCAGTACGGGGGGGTGTATAGGCTGAAGGGGAGGGGCTTTACACTTTTAGTGTAATACTTTGTGTGGCCTCCGGAGGCATAAGCTATACACCCAATTGTCTGGGTCTCCCAATAAGGAGCGACAAAGAAATGGGGGTATATACTGTATATACAAGGCATGAGGATCATTACCAGGATGGGGTACCTTAGTAGAGAATTTGGGGACATTGCCCCCATAACAGTGTCAGCAGCAGATCCTCGCCCCATAACAGTGTGTCATGACTCCATTTTTTGCTTAAAATTTTATTTTCCTTCTCTAAAACCAGGGTGCGTCTTATGGTCCGAATAATACGGTATATATCTTGCACAACCCTTTCATATGTGACACAAGAGACAAAGCCGACAGGTATCCGCATGATGCCACATGCCTCTACTAAAGGAGAGGAGGTAAGAATACAATTATAGATACCACGGTATGCCGCATAAAGTGCAGCGTAAATGTTATTATAATAATAATATAATGTATAGTAATACCTCAGAGACTGCGCAACTATGTTCTCACATATCGTCAGGCAGTGAGTCACTCGATCTTTCTTGTTCGTAGAAGGTTCTTTCTTCCTGGAAATAAAGAGACACAAAACACAGTGTTAAAACGAGATGGAGTTCATCTAGGAAATAATCCCACTTAAAAAAGAAAAAAACAAACAAACCTGTATCAAATGATATTAAACATTTGTCGTCCTTTCAAGAAATTTTGCCTAAATCAATAGTACAAGTAGAACATATCTGATCAGAGAAACATGCTTCTTTCTCCACTTATGAGCCATTTCTCTTCCTCCCCCTGCTTCCTGCACGGATCATTCACTCTGGATAAATACTGTATCAATCCATCTTGGTCAGAGCTAAATAGATTCCAGCACAGTGAGGGATCAGATTATAGCCGACGTAAATTCTACGGTGAAGGGGATGGGGGAGAAGTAAGGCAGACCATTCAGCAACTTCACTGCACTGCAGAGGTGGATTCACAGCTACACTGCTCAGTACTGCTGTACAATGCTCTCCATGCTGCTGCTAGCTCTCACACACACACACACTTATACACTGGGGGCTGGCACACAGCACTAGGGGCTGCCACACAAACTACTAGGTGGTACACAGCACTGGGGGCTGCCACACACACACTACTAGGGGGTACACAGCACTGGGGGCTGCCACACACACACACTACTAGGGGGTACACAGCACTGGGGGCTGCCACACACACACACTACTAGGGGGTACACAGCACTGGGGGCTGCCACACACACTACTAGGGGGTACACAGCACTTTGTTGCGGCCTCACAGCACGGGGGAGGAGTCACTCACAGGTCCGGGAGGCAAGTGCAGCAGGGAGGCCGGTAAGCTGCTTCTCCTCTTGTTCTTCTGTGACACGGGAGGGCAACGCGCGCTGCTTGCTGCCCCCACAAGGTTAGCCCTGAGCAGCGCGAGGACCTCATGGTATGCGCACGCAGTAGCGTGCAGGTCCTCACGGCACCATTAGGATTTAAAGGGCCAGCAGCCAGTAAGACTGTGGCTGCCGCCCAAGCACTGCGGTCCTTGGGAATGTGCCCAGGGGCCACAGGAAAAAGGTCATCGCGGGCCGGAGGTTCCCCACCCCTGGGATAGAGGAATGTATCCATCAAGGAGAGCAATGGCTCGGGTCTTACTCATAGGACCTTGTGATGGAGCCGCTTCAGTAAATATTTTACATATAGGTACATTATTAGCCAATTTAATTTTTGCAAAGTCCTTAGGTAGTTTCTACATCTAGTATTAAAGGGAACCTGTCAGCAGAAATTTCGCCCAAAACCTAAAAGCTTCCCCCTCTGCAGCTCCTGGGCTGCATTCTAGAAAGGTCCCTGTTATTATTGTGCCCCCTGTGAGACCAAAATAAAGACTTTATAAAGTGGTACCTTTTTGTATTCAGATACTGTAAATGTGACACGGGGGCGGGCTCTCTGGAGTCCGTTATTCTGCCCCCTGGTCCTGTATGCCGCCCCCATCTCTCCTTTCCATAGCTGATGCACTGCCCACTGCTCCAGCCATCCCCGCGCATGCCCAGTGCCAGTCTCACGGGACTGAGCAGTGTGACCGCTGGTGACGTGTGCGCAGGCAAGTGATTATGGGCGGGGCTGTGATTGTTATCAGCAAGTACCCGCCCATAATCTCGTGAGTGCACAAACCTCACCAGCGGTCACACTGTGCTCAGGGTAGTGCTAGACTGTATGGGCTGCTTCCAGGGATGACGTCCCTTTTGTCACGTGATAGTATTTTGAACACGCCCCTATCACGTGACAAAAGGGACGTCATCCCTGGAAGCAGCCCATACAGTCTAGCACTACCCTGAGCACAGTGTGACCGCTGGTGAGGTTTGCGCACTCACGAGATTATGGGCGGGTACTTGCTGATAACAATCACAGCCCCGCCCATAATCACTTGCCTGCGCACACGTCACCAGCGGTCACACTGCTCAGTCCCGTGAGACTGGCACTGGGCATGCGCGGGGATGGCTGGAGCAGTGGGCGCCCGGCGGTGCATCAGCTATGGAAAGGAGCGATGGGGGGCGGCATACAGGACCAAAAGGCAGAATAACGGACGGCAGAGAGCCCGCCCCCGTGTCACATTTACAATATCTGAATACAAAAAGGTACCACTTTATAAAGTCTTTATTTTGGTCTCACAGGGGGCACAATAATAACGGGGACCTTTCTAGAATGCAGCCCAGGAGCTGCAGAGGGGGAATCTTTTAGGCGAAATTTCTGCTGACAGGTTCCCTTTAAATGTTAAAACAGATCCTCAGCCCATATGTTCATTTATTCTGAAGGATTTGGTGCAGCCATGTATCACCATATACTCTAACCATTATTCCAGATAAATCGCTGAATGTGCCCACACTGACGGCGAGGAAATTAAATGTTAATATCGCCACCTGAGAAAGCCCCGGCTTCTCAAGGCAAGAGAACTGCTATAAACAGATAGGATTCCAGTTAGTACAATTTACAGGATATTACTGGCCCGGATGCGGCGGCGGCAGACTGACTATTGATCTGGAGGAATAGCTCACACGGTGACGTCTCGGAGGACCTGCACGGCTCACAACAGAGGATCAAAAAAGAAGCAGCCAGTATGTTCCTTACATTGTCACCGATGGAAAGAAAACACTTAGGAATGATCACTACACGCTGCACAGAGAACAGAGATCTCAAAATATGACACATACAGTCATGGCCAAAAGTTTTGAGAATGACACCAAAATGATATTTTCACATGATCTGTTGCCCTCTGGTTTTTATTTGTGTTTGTCTGATGTTTACATCACATACAGAAATATAATTGCAATCATATTATGAGACCAAAAGGTTATATTGACAGTTAGAATGAGTTAATGCAGCAAGTCAATATTTGCAGTGTTGCCCCTTCTTCTTCAGGACCTCTGCAATTCTCCCGGGCATGCTCTCAATCAACTTCTGGAGCAAATCCTGACTGATCGCTGTCCATTCTTGCATAAGCAATGCTTGCATTTTGCCAGAATTTGTTGGTTTTTGTTTGTCCACCCGTCTCTTGATGATTGCCCACAAGTTCTCAATGGGATTAAGATCTGGGGAGTTTCCAGGCCATGGACCCAAAATCTCTATGTTTTGTTCCATGAGCCATTTAGTGATCACCTTTGCTTTATGGCAAGGTGCTCCATCATGCTGGAAAAGGCATTGTTGGGCGCCAAACTGCTCTTGGACAGTTGGGAGAAGTTGCTCTTGGAGGACATTCTGGTACCATTCTTTATTCATGGCTGTGTTTTTAGGCAAGACTGTGAGTGGTGCGATTCCCTTGGCTGAGAAGCAACCCCACACATGAATGGTTTCAGGATGCTTAACAGTTGGCATGAGACAAGACTGGTGCTAGCGCTCACCTCTTCTTCTCCTAATAAGCTGTTTTCCAGATGTCCCATACAATCGAAAAGGGGATTAATCTGAGAAAATGACTTTACCCCAGTCCTCAGCAGTCCACTCCCTGTACCTTTTGCAGAATATCAGTCGGTCCCTGATGTTTTTTCTGGAGAGAAGTGGCTTCTTTGCTGCCCTCCTTGAAACCAGGAAACCTTGCTCAAGCAGTGCGTGCAGAAGCACTCACACCAGCCTGCTGCCATTGCTGAGCTAGCTCGGCACTGCTGGTAGTCCCATCCCGCAGCTGAAACAGTTTTAAGATACGGTCCTGGCGTTTGCTGGTCCTTCTTGGGCGCCCTGGAGTCTTTTTGGCAACAATGGAAGCTCTCTCCTTGAAGTTCTTGATGATGCGATAGATTGTTGACTGAGGTGCAATCTTTGTAGCTGCGATACTCTTCCCTGTTAGGCCATTTCTATGCAGAGCAATGATGGCTGCACGTGTTTCTTTAGAGATAACCATGGTTAACTGAAGAGAAACAATGATACCAAGCACCAGCCTCCTTATAAAGTGTCCAGTGGGGTCATTCTTACTTAATCATGACTGATCGCCAGCCCTGTCCTCATCAACACCCACACCTGTGTTAATGGAACAATCACTAAAACAATGTTAGCTGCTCCTTTTAAAAGCAGGAATGCAATGATGTTGAAATGTGTTTTGGGGTTAAAGTTCATTTTCTTAGCCAATATTGACTTTGCAAGTAATTGCTGTTAAGATGATCACTCTTTATGACATTCTGGAGTATATTCAAAATGCCATCAGAAAAACTTAAGCAGTAGACTTTGTAAAAATTAGTATTTGTAGCATTCTCAAAACGTTTGGCCATGACTGTAGTACGGCGCACCAAGGAAGCCAGCTCTGATAGCCAAGCGTGAGGAGTCCATTGGTCCCCAAGTCATAGCAACATTCATTAGGCAGGATTACAGTACAACTTCAATGGTTCCTTATTAGTGATGAGCGGGCACTACCATGCTCAGGTGCTCAGTACTAGTAACTATGGTAGTGATGAGCGGGCACTACCATGCACGGATCTCGTAACGAGCAGTTGGATGCTTTTATGGGCGCAATTCAAGTACCGAGTATAATGGAAGTTAATTGGGAACATGAGCATTTTTCCATAAGATTCTCTGGATAAATGCTCACGTTCAGCATTGTCTTCCATTACACTCTGTACAGGAGTTGAGCCCATCCAAACATCCAATTACTCATTACGAGTACCAGAGCGGTAAATGGGCTTGCAATTATTAAAAAAAAAAAAAAAAAAATGGACCATGTCTTGTAACTTTGAGATTTTACAGTAATCATCTGCTAATTACCCTGTACATCTAGATGATCACATCTGTCTGCTGTCACTGAGACCCAATATAAGAGGGGTTGCGTAGCCTTGTGACAGTGTGTTGTATCATCACCAAGTCAATAGGAGAATAGGTATGGGCAAATCAACAGTGAAGATGTGGCTTGTACATAGTCGCTTGTACATAGTCGCTTGTACATAGTCGCTTGTACATAGTCGCTTGTACATAGTCGCTTGTACATAGTCGCTTGTACATAGTCGCTTGTACATAGTCTGGTCTTTTCTGTAGTAACATGTGGATGCAAAATGTGGATGATAAAAGAACAATACAAAAAAAGAAGAATCAACGCCATCGAAATATGGTGCTAGTGACGGATGTGATCAATATCATGGATGGCAACAAGAACAAAAATCAATTTTGGAACAAAAGTAGACGTGTCACTCGAAGCAAGGATCACCAAGCTATGACTTGCCTACTTGGGACACATCATATGAAGAGAGTAAATGACTGGAGAAGGACATCATGGTGGGAAGAATAGAAGGAACAAGGCAAAGACAAAGCAACTCGATTGCTGGACACAATCATGATAACAGCAGAGAAGACCCCTTTGCGGACCCATCTAGGCGGAGAAGACCCCGGCAGACCTAATCTAGGCTGCACAAGATCGATTGTCCTACAGAGCGTTCATCCATCAAGTCTCCATGGCTTGAGATCAAGATCGGAGGCATTTCTAGTTGTATTGTGAACAGCTGATTGCCCAAGTCAACGGCCACCTAAGTGGTGGCCGGACTCCTAAGCAATGAGCTCAGAGCTTACATGTGATTTCCAATTGGGCTTGTAAGCGCTGCGCTGAACCTGACCAGGATTGCTGAATTTGTACAACTTCAATGCCAATGCGCTCCTCCAATTCTGCAGAGGCAAAGATGTCTCTGCGTGCCACACGGTGAGAGCACAGTTTAGGCCATCGGCATAACCATACTTCTAAACAGATGACCTAGCAGGAGTCAGGGAGGGTCAGGAGAAGTGCGCTCCTAAAGAACAATGTCTTTGATAACCTGTTCTTCGGACAAGTCATCAATAACAAAATTAGTGGTGCCCCCTTCACATGCACCCCCACCCATCAGCTGTTTTCAGCTTTGGCAATGGCCTTAATCATAAAATGAAATTTTTGTGTACTCACCGTAAAATGTCTTTCTTGGAGCCTTTCATTGGGGGACACAGACAGTGGGTTATATGGTGTCTCCAGGGAGGTGACACTAGATTGAAAAAGTGTTAGCTCCTCCCCCCACAGCATATAACCCCAGCTAGGCGGGAACTAGCTCAGTTTGGTGTAAAAGCAGGAGAAGGACAACCAAAACCACAAGGGTGGGAGCTGTGTCCCCCAATGAAAGGCTCCAAGAAAGACATTTTACGGTGAGTACACAAAAAAGAGAATTTTGTTACTTACCGTAAATTCTTTTTCTTATAGTTCCGTATTGGGAGACCCAGACCATGGGTGTTTAGCTTCTGCCTCCGGAGGCCACACAAAGTACTACACTTAAAAGTGTAGCTCCTCCCTCTGAGCTTATACACCCCCTGGTGAGCAGACCCAGCCAGTTTAGTGCAAAAGCTGAAGGAGAATAGCCACCCACAAGTAGAACAGAGCAAGAGCCGGAACAACCGGAGACTCTGTCCACGACAACAGCCGGTGATAACACACGGAACAAGAAGATTGCCAACAGGCAACAGGGAGGGTGCTGGGTCTCCCAATACGGAACTATAAGAAAAAGAATTTACGGTAAGTAAACAAAATTCTCTTTTTCTTAATCAATCCTTTGGGAGACCCAGACCTTGGAACGTCTCAAAGCAGTCCTTGGGTGGGAATAAACAGAAAAACTAAGAAGTAGGCGGAACATAACTTCACAAATGGGCGAAAGCCGCCTGAAGGATGCGTCTCCCCAAGCTCGCATCTGCCGAAGCATGAGCATGCACTTGGTAGTGCTTCGAGAAGGTATGCAGGCTAGTCCAAGTGGCAGCCTGACAGACTTGTTGAGCCGTAGCCTGGTGCCTAAAAGCCCAAGAGGCACCGACAGCTCTGGTCGAGTGTGCCTTGATCCCCGGCGGGGGAGGCACCTGAATACTCTGGTAGGCGTCCGAAATGGTCGATCTAATCCAACGGGCTAAGGTCGGCTTAGAAGCAGGGAGGCCTTTGCGCCGACCTGTGGTTAGCACAAAAAGAGAGGTGCACCGCCTAAGCGCAGCGGTGCGAGACACATAGATCCGGAGAGCACGCACCAGATCTAGAGTATGCCGCGCTTTTTCAAATCGATGAACAGGAGCTGGACAGAAGGAAGGTAGGGTAATGTCCTGGTTAAGGTGGTAAGGAGAGACCACCTTAGGAAGAAAGTCCGGAGTCGGACGGAGAACCACCTTGTCTTGATGAAAAACTAAAAAAGGTGACTCCGAAGAGAGTGCAGCCAAATCAGAGACTCTCCTGAGGGAAGTTATGGCAACCAGAAAGGCCACCTTCTGAGAAAGACGATACAAAGAAACCTCCCTAAGAGGCTCAAAAGGGGGTTTCTGCAATACCGTGAGGACCAAGTTAAGGTCCCAGGGATCCAAGGGCCGCCGATAAGGCGGAATGATGTGAGACGCGCCTTGCATGAAGGTGCGGACCTGAGCCAGCCGAGCGAGACGCCGCTGGAACAGAACTGACAGAGCTGAGACTTGTCCCTTGAGAGAGTTGAGGGACAGTCCTAGCTGCAGACCGGACTGTAGAAAAGACAGAAGGGTCGGCAAGGAAAAAGGCCAAGGAGCATGGCCGGAAGAGCGACACCAGGACAGGAAAATTCTCCAAGTCCTGTGGTAAATCTTACAGGCCCGAATCATAGTGGAGATGACTTCAGGAGGAATACCAGAAGTCGTCAAGATCCAGGACTCAAGAGCCACGCCGTCAATTTGAGAGCCGCAGAATTCGGGCGGAAAAACGGACCTTGCGAGAGTAGGTCTGGACGGTCCGGGAGATGCCATGGCATCTCTACGGACAGATGGAGCAGGTCCGGATACCAAGCTCGCCTGGGCCAGTCCGGTGCAATGAGGATGACTCGACGGCCCTCCATTCTGATCTTGCGCAGGACTCTGGGCAAGAGGGCTAGAGGGGGAAACACGTAAGACAGACGAAACTGGGACCAGTCTTGAACCAGAGCGTCCGCGGCGAAGGCCTGAGGATCGTGGGAGCGAGCCACGTAAATAGGAACTTTGTTGTTGTGACGGGATGCCATTAGGTCCACGTCCGGAGTGCCCCATTTGCGGCAGATTGACTGAAACACTGCCGGGTGCAGGGACCACTCGCCACCGTCCACGCTTTGACGGCTGAGATAATCTGCCTCCCAGTTTTCCACGCCTGGGATGTGGACTGCAGATATGGTGGACTTGGAGTCCTCCACCCATTGAAGGATGCGTTGTACCTCCATCATTGCCAGGCGGCTGCGTGTCCCGCCTTGGTGATTGATGTAGGCAACCGCTGTCGCGTTGTCTGACTGGACTCGAATGTGCCTGCCCGCCAACAGGTGGTGAAAAGCTAGGAGAGCTAGAAGCACGGCTCTGGTCTCCAGCACATTGATTGAAAGGGCTGACTCGGACGGAGTCCAAGTGCCCTGCGCTCTGTGGTGGAGACATACCGCTCACCAGCCGGATAGACTGGCATCCGTGGTGAGAATCACCCAGGACGGGGCCAGAAAGGAGCGCCCTTGGGACAGGGAGAGGGGCCGAAGCCACCACTGAAGAGAGCTCCTGGTCCGTAGCGACAGAGCCACTAACCTGTGTAAGGAGTAAAGGTCCAGTCACACTAAACAACTTACCAGCGATCCCAACAACGATAGGGATCGCTGATAAGTTGCTAGGAGGTTGCTGGTGAGATGTCACACTGCGACGCTCCAGCGATCCCACCAGCAACCTGACCTGGCAGGGATCGCTGGAGCATCGCTACACGAGTTGCTGGTGAGCTCACCAGCAACCAGTGACCAGCCCCCAGCGCCGCGTGGAAGATGCTGCGCTTGGTAACTAAGGTAAATATCGGGTAACCAACCCGATATTTACCTTGGTTACCAGTGCACGCAGCTACACGTGCAGAGAGCAGCGCACACTGAGCGCTGGCTCCCTGCTCTCCTAGCTACAGCACACATCGGGTTAATTACCGGATGTGTGCTGCAGCTAAATGTGCACAGAGCAGGGAGCAGCGCACACCGCTTAGCGCTGGCTCCTTGCTCTCCTAGTTACAGCACACATCGGGTTAATTACCCGATGTGTACTGCAGCTAAATGTGCACAGAGCAGGGAGCAGCGCACACCGCTTAGCGCTGGCTCCTTGCTCTCCTAGTTACAGCACACATCGGGTTAATTACCCGATGTGTACTGCAGCTACATGTGCACAGAGCAGGAGCCGGCACTGACAGTGAGAGCGGCGAAGGCTGGTAACAAAGGTAAATATCGGGTAACCAAGGTAAGGGCTTCGTGGTTACCAGCCTCCGCAGAAGCCGGCTCCTGCTGCCTGCACATTTAGTTGTTGCTCTGTCGCTGTCACACACAGCGATGTGTGCTTCATAGCGGGACAGCAACAACTAAGAAATGGCCCAGGACATTCAGCAACAACCAACGACATCACAGCAGGGGCCAGGTTGTTGCTGGATGTCACACACAGCAACATCGCTAGCAACATCACAAAAGTTGTTCGTTAGCAGCGATGTTGCTAGCGATGTTGCTTAGTGTGACGGGGCCTTAAGGCCGCTTGTCCCAACAGCAGGGGGCGCAGATGGAACTGGGCAAAGGCAACAGCCTCCATGGACGCCACCATTTGATCCAGCACCTGCATCAGACGCCTGAGGGTATAACGGCGGGGCCTCAGCAGAGAGCGCACCGCTAGCTGGAGGGACTGCTGTTTGACTAAGGGCAACTTCACAAGTGCCGGCAAAGTCTCGAACTGCATCCCTAGGTTCGTGAGACTCTGGGTCGGAGTCAGAGTGGATTTGGGAAGATTGACAAGCCACCCGAATTGGGCTAGAGTGGCGAGAGTGAGCGAGACACTCCGCTGACAGTCTGCGCTGGATGAAGCCTTGACTAGAAGGTCGTCCAGGTAAGGAATCACTGCCAACCCCTGGAGGTGCAGAACCGCAACCACTGCTGCTATGACCTTGGTGAATACCCGAGGGGCCGTGGCTAACCCGAAGGGGAGAGCCACGAATTGGAAATGATCCTCTCCTATTGCAAAACGTAGCCAACGCTGGTGTGAAACTGCAATTGGCACGTGCAGATAGGCATCTCTGATGTCGATGGATGCCAGGAAATCCCCTGGAGTTATTGAGGCAATGACTGATCGCAGAGACTCCATGCGAAAGTGCCGCACCTGAACATGCTTGTTGAGAAGCTTGAGATCCAGGATGGGCCGGAAGGTACCGTCCTTTTTGGGAACTAGGAAGAGATTTGAGTAGAAACCTCTGAACCGCTCCCGGGCGGGAACTGGTACAATTACTCCGTTGGCCTGCAAGGCTGCCACGGCCTGTGAGAAGGCGGCGGCCTTGGAGCAAGGGGGAGTTGAGAGAAAAAATCTGTTTGGCGGGCTGGAAGAGAATTCTATCCTGTAGCCGTGGGAGATGATATCCCGCACCCACTGATCGGAGACGTGTTGAAACCAAGCGTCGCCAAAGTGGGAGAGCCTGCCACCGACTAAGGACGTTGCCGGAGCGGGCAGAGAGTCACGAGGAGGCTGCCTTAGCGGCAGCACCTCCTGCGGTCTTCTGTGGACGCGCTTTTGGGCGCCAGTTGGATTTCTGGTCCTTAGCTGAGTTAGCGGACGAGGCGGAGGGCTTAGAGGACGACCAGTTGGAGGAACGAAAGGAGCGAAACCTCGACTGATTCCTACCCTGGGCAGGTTTCCTGGTTTTGGTTTGTGGCATGGAAGTACTCTTCCCGCCAGTAGCTACTTTAATAATTTCATCCAGCTGTTCTCCGAACAGCCGGGACCCAGCAAAAGGGAGCCCAGCAAGGTACTTCTTTGAAGAAGCATCTGCCTTCCACTCTCGAAGCCACAAGATCCTGCGGATAACGAGGGAATTAGCCGAAGCCACCGCAGTGCGGTGAGAAGCCTCTAGCATGGCAGACATGGCATAAGATGAAAAGGCTGAAGCTTGAGAAGTTAAGGCAACCATCTCGGGCATAGATTCCCTGGTGAGGGAATGCATCTCCTCTAGAGAAGCAGAGATGGCTTTGAGAGCCCACACTGCTGCAAAAGTTGGGGAAAACGCGGCCCCCGCCGCTTCATACACGGATTTGGCCAGAAGGTCAATCTGACGGTCAGTGGAATCCTTAAGGGAGGTGCCATCAGCCACCGACACAACGGTCCGGGCTGAGAGCCTAGACACCGGAGGGTCTACCTTTGGGGAATGAGCCCACTCCTTGACCACCTCAGGTGGAAAGGGGAAACGGTCACTAGAACCACGCTTTGGGAAGCGTTTGTCAGGATAGGCCCTGGGTTTGGTCACAGCGGCCTGAAAACTGGAGTGGTTAAAGAACACACTCTTTACTCTCTTAGGCGAGGTAAACTGGTGCTTTTCTGCCAGAGAGGGTTGCTCCTCTGATACTGGCGGATTGAGATCCAGTACAGAATTAATGGAAGCAATCAAGTCACTAAGATCTGAGTCACCCTCAGAAGGATCAATGGGGCACATGGAATTAGCCTCCGAGCCCCCTGTAAAGGCATCCTCCTCATCCTGCGAGTCAGCTCTTGAATCAGAGCCGCGGGATGAGGAGGGAGAGGAAACCCTGCATCTCCTCTTAGGAGGACGGGGTCTGGGCCCTGATGATGAATCCTCTGTGAGCTCCGGTGGACGGAGGTCAAAAGATAGAGATCCTAAGGGACCCTTAGCAGTAGAGGCACCCTGTGAAGGGGGCTGATGCATATTCATCAAAGTCCTGGACAGAAGTCCCATGGACTCAGCAAAAGACTGGGAGATAGACCTAGAAAAGGATTCTATCCAGGCCGGGGGTTCAGCCACAGGTGCAGGAGCAGCCTGAGAGACCACTGGGGGTGAGACTCCAGGCTGTGGCACCGCCAAGTTAGAGCAGACATCACAATGTGGATAGGTGCTCGGTTCAGGCAGCAGGAGCTTACATGCAGCGCATACAGTATAACGCTTTGGAGCCTTGCTCCTCGTGTGAGACATGCTGCTGGAGTGGGGGCTCTGCCAGAGAATGAACCCCAGAGAGTATATACAGAGGTCCACAACCAGAGATCGGTTGTGGCTTACCAGACCGCTGGAAGCGGCGTTGTGAGCCCTCCAGATCCCGAAGCCCGGACCCCCAATGCACAGCACCTCAGCAGGGATGCAGAGTGCAGGCCAGCGCAGAGTGAACCCTGTCTGAGAGAATGGCCGCCGGAGCGAAGAGAGGGGGCGGGACTTGGGGCGTTCCTGGAGGAGAGCGGGATCTGGAGGGCCATAGAGACCTACAGGGGAGGAGACACGCACAGCAGTGGGGAGTGTCCCTCCCCTGTGCAGGACGGCCGCCGGGAGGAGCCGAGACTGTCCCTCTGCATGAGTGACATGCGAGGGCAGTGAACAGAAACTAGGCCTCCGGCAAAGCCGGGGCCTAAATTTGAGCGGTGAGGCCGACGCGCAAGCACCATCAGCGCGGTTCTCGGGCGACAGCTAGAGAACCCGCCGGAAATGCCAATAAATACAGTAAGCACACTCTCCCCAAACAATAAAGCACAGGGACCCCCAATATATAAACGTCTCAGGTACTTAGCTGCTGAGACGCAGGGCCAGGTCCCTGGGGATGAGTGTTCCGGTCCAGCAGGGTCCTGAAGGGCTGCAGATGGAGACCGGTCTCCTGCCAGGCATGGAGACCGCGCTGGCTCCCACTTCAAGCCAGAGCCCAGGAGGGATGGTGAAGGAGCACGGCATGTAAGGCTCCAGCCTTGGATATCAACCTTACAACACCACCGACACAGTGGGGTGAGAAGGGACATTCCGGGAGTCCAGACGTGGACCCACAGTTCTTCAATCTCAGTCCAAAAAGGAAAAAATCATATGAGAATGCATGTGTGGATGTATGCCTCCTGAACACAAAGTGATAAACTGGCTGGGACTGGCTCACCAGGGGGTGTATAAGCTCAGAGGGAGGAGCTACACCTTTTAGGTGTAGTTCTTTGTGTGTCCTCCGGAGGCAGAAGCTAAACACCCAAGGTCTGGGTCTCCCAAAGGAACGATAAAGAAAATGTTATTTCCTTTCTCGCCTTTTCATTGGGGGACACAGACAGTGGGACGTCCCATAGCAGTCCCTGGGTGGGAACTGAACTATTAACCGTGTATAACATCAGACTAAGAGCTGACTAACGACTGCAACTGCAGTGAACTTATATCATAACACTGTCAAGAAACCGAGCAGTGGCCACTTATAAATGGGCCACTGACGCCTGAAGGACTTGTCTTACAAGAGCAGCATCCGCGGAGGCATGCGTATCCACTCTGCAGATTTTTGTAAACGTGTGCACACTGGACAAGGTAGCGGCCTTGCAAAGTTGGGCCGCCGAAGCCTGATGGCGGATAGCCCAGGAAGCACCCACTGCTCGTGTAGAGTGGGCCCGCACAGATTGAGGGGGAACAGAACCTCATGCTTTGTAAGCCTCACAGATTGCAGTCCTGATCCATCGAGAAATCGTGGATTTAGAAGCCCGGTCGCCCTTTTTGTGTCCTTGTGAGAGGACGAAGAGGGCATCGGACTTGCGCAACGGCGCTGTTCTGGAGATGTAGATCTGCAGAGCCCTGACAAGATCGAGAGTGTGAAGGGCTTTTTCAAAAGAGTGGACCGGGACCGGGCAGAATGACGGCAACACAATGTGCTCGGTTAAGTGGAAAGAAGATACGACCTTCGGGAGAAAAGCGGGGGAAGGCCGAAGGACCACCTTATGATGGAATATCAGGTAAAGTGAGCGACAGGAAAGGGCCGGCAGTTCGGACACTCGCCTGATAGAGGTAATGGCGACTAAAAAGGCAACCTTCCAAGACAGTCATTGAAGAGAGATTTCTCTCAGAGGTTCGAAGAGAGGAAGCTGAAAAGCACCAGATTCAGATCCCAGGGATCTAAGGGGTGGCGATAAGGAGGGACCAAATGCGCCACCCCTCGAAGAAAGGTACGGACCAGAGGGCGAGAAGCCAGCTGCTTCTGGAAAAATACTGACAAGGCAGAAACTTGTCCTTTAAGGGTACTGAGAGCTAGTCCCGAGTCCAGAACGTCACATGCCTAGGCCTTCATGGTCCCTGAACTCACCATGGCTAGTGTGTAGGCTAGCGAGACACTAGTCCCACTACTGCAATAAAATAATACACGGAAGGTAAAACAAATGGAAGAGGAAAGACAAAACAAATAGCACTCGGCTTCTCCAGCAGGAAACTTTTCAGCTGCAATAGAAACAAACACCTCTACTTCTCCAAAGTGGTCAGAATAAAAAAACTAAAACCGAGATGGAGTGAAGCCAGGAGTGGGTAAATATAGCGGAATAGAGTGATGATAGAGCTGTGATTAAGGCTATGAGTAATCTTAGTGTTTTTTATGTTCTCACAGCGGCCTGGGCTGTTATATACAGCATGTTAGAATGCTGTATATAAGAGCCCGGTGGTAGTGGCCGCAGCTTATACGCCAAAAAAGTGGTGACAGGTTCCCTTTTAATGGCAGCAGTCATTTCACCAAACTGTAAAAAATTAATAGTAGAAGCGATGATAACAAACGTTCTAAAACATCTCAGAGAAACATGTGGGTTTTTTTCTCCACTTATGAGCCATTTCTTCTGCTTTCTGAACACATCATTGCCTTTGAAACGCTGCTAAAATATGTAATGGTTGAGACAATAGGCACAGAGATTATATTACAGCTGCCCATTGAAGTCAATGGACAGGGAAAATGGCGGGAGAGACGAGAGACAAGCAGTAAGGTTATGTTCACACTTCATATACAGTATTCTGGAATGCTGTATATAAGGAATCCTTTGGCATTTTTACAGCATTTGTCTTCCCTTCAAATGAATTAAAAAAAAAAAAACTGCATTTTTTTAGGTATAGCTTTTCTTATCAAGATGCACGTTTTTGAGTCAGAAACATCTCCAGCAAATACCTTAAGGCTATATTCACATGCACAGTTTTTTTTAATGTAAATTAAAAGTAGCATTTTGCCACAACACCAAAACCTATGAAATTCCAGAAATCTTATGCACACGCCTGGCTTTATTTTCCTGCCAGTTCTTTCAGTATTTTTTCCCAGTTAGAAACAAATGAGAAAGTGATAAACAATATAGCAGATTTTGCAGCATTCTACGAGGGGCTGCTGATAAGTCTTTGGCTTTACCCAGAAAGATACGAGATAGGATGATAAAACTTTACATTTATTCCACATACTCTCCACTGATGACAACACACTTCTAAACATTCCACGTTCTGTAAGCCTAGCATAAAGGAGGATTTCGGTTGTGCCTCAAACCAGGCATCTGTAGCAGCCATGGCATCAGAAATGGTGTGTAATTTGGTACCCTTGAGGTGTTTCTTCAGGTTTAGAAACAGATGAAAGTCGGAGGGAGCTAGATCTGGGGAATAAGGTGGGTCGTCAACCAGCTGAAAGCCCAGCTCTGCCGGTTTTGCCGTGGTCGCTTGTGCAGTGTGAGCGGAGGCATTGTCTTGGTGGAACAAGATTCCTTTGGACAGCTTGCCGCGCCTTTTGCCCTTCAGAGCTGCCTTCAATTGGTCCAAAAGTTCAATGTAATACCTTGCATTGATGGTGGCACCCTTTTGAAGGTAGTCCACTAGCAGCACACCCTCCTTATCCCAGAATAGAGACGCCATCACCTTAGTGGCTGATTTTTGTACCCTGAACTCCTGTGGACGAGGAGAACCACTGTGCCTCCACTCTTGACTGCTCCTTGTTTTCAGGGTCATACAAATAAATCCAGATCTCATCCATAGTGACCAGTCGATCCAGGAAGTTCTTATCAGTCCGGAAACGCTGACAAATAGACCGGGAAGTTGTCACTCGCTGCTTCTCTGATCTGTTAGACATTTGTGGGCCCACTTTGCAGATAGCTTCCTCATGTCAAAATATTCATGGATAATGACTAGTGTTGAGCGAGTATGCTTGTCACTACTCGGTACTCGCACGAGTATCACTGTACTCGGGCTACTCGGCGGGTACCGAGTAATTTCGCGATACTCGTGCTGTACTCGTGGTCTTCATGTTGGCGCTCTTTTGAGAGCCAGCCCTCATGCAGGGATTGGCTGGCAGACCGCAATGCCACAGCCCTGTTACTTGTGGAATTGCAGTGATTGGCCGGCCCTCACAGAATGACCGTGCCTTTAGCCCGACACTTCCCCGCTCGGCTACGGCCCCTCCCGCACTCCACTCCGCGTGTATATATATATGCACGCTTACACACACACGCACGTTTTTTTTTTTTAATTTACAGTTTTATGGTTTCTACATGCTGCCGGTGGTCATTTCACAAAAATACTCGGGTCTCCCATAGGATAACATTGGGCTCGGTGCTCGGGCCGAGTACACGAGTATCTTGGGATGCTCGGCCCGAGCCTCGAGCACCCGAGCTTTTTAGTACTCGCTCATCACTAATAATGACAAACACATTCACGGGAAATGCCCATGACGTCTGCTATTGCTTTAGCTGAAATTCCTCAACATTGGTGCTGAAGTGGCCAGTTTTAAATTTGGCAACCCAGTTCTTAACTGTGGAATATGAAGGGTACTGATCCCCCAATGTCTGCGACATATCCCCATGATTATCCTTTGCGGACTTTCCTTGTAGAAACAAGAACATTTGCTACCATACAAACAAAAAAAAAAATCACAAAGCCAAAAACTTATCAGCAGCCCTTCGTACATTAAATAAACTTTATTAAACATGTACACTAAAACAAAATCACTCATTCTCCACCCAAAAAAGCAGCGAAAAAAAACTGAAAAAAATGGAGGAATATCTTTATCTTGAACACAACATTTTTATTGCCAAGGGATCTGGTTTGGGCTGCAGAAAAAAAATGCTGTGCTCGTCCCTGAGCTGGTGGGTGCTGCCACGTTCCGGTAGACGTTTAGCTCACAGCAGGATTCAGAGCTACACTGCTCAGTTCATGTTATGCATAGAGGCAGAAAAGTAGGAATCCCTCATATCTGTGTGTACAGTGTGTAAGACAACATGGTAGCTAGTTTCCCCCCACCAGCTCATGGACGACTGTAAATTATAAACAGAGTCAGCAGAAGGGAAAACTGGTGAAAAGCGCAGGCTACAAGACATATTAAGGCCTAAAACAGTGTTATTCCTCATACACAAATAGCTTATTATGAAAAGTCACCTGAAATGACAGGTATACATTAAGCGCCTCTAAAAGAGGAAAGAGGGGAACAAAAACTGTATTTTCTCATGTCCCAAAAATTGTTGCCAGCCATTTTAAGCCTTTGTTCACATTACATCTGAGCCTCGCGTTAAAAGTTTGCTTATATTATGAGAAGATCATTCCTCAGAGATGTCATGGCTGCAGAACAGAAAACAAAGGCTAGCGGTGACGTCCCTGACAAACCGCATGATGACTGCAGTCAATCACTAGCCTCAGTGTGCAAATGGGGCTAACGAGTGGTTCTTGCCATTATGGGGGTGGTCGAGGTTATTGTTCCTGCTGCACAGATGATTATAGATTTATCACTTAACGTGTCTTATTATTAGGTTTAACTTAGCGGTGCACAAATGTAGCCCAACGACTGGCTGTTGCCGTTACACGGGTAGTCGATGTTATTGATCCTGCTGCTCAGGCGGTGGTATATTTATCATGTAATGTGTCTTATTATTGGGCGTAACTTAGTGGTGCACAAATGGGGCTTGACTGGCTATTGGCATTACAGGGGTAGTTGAGGTTATTGATCCTGCTGTTAAGGCGGTGGTATATTTATCATGGAACGAGTCTTATTATTGGGTTTAACGCAGTGGGGCAATGACTGGCTATTGTCATTACAGGGGTAGTTGAGGTTATTGTTCCTGCTGCTCAGGCGGTGATATATTTATCATGTAATGTGTCTTATTATTGGGTCTAACACAGTGGTGCACCAATGGGGCCAATTACTGGCCATGGACATTACAGGGGTAGTCGAGGTTGTTGTTCCTGCGGCACAGATGGTGGTGAATTTATCACGCGACATGTCTCATTATTGAGTTTAACTTTTCAATAAGCTGGAAAATGCCTTATGAAAAGCATCTTGCACCCTCGTCCCAATTCTTGTGCCACTGAAAACTCTGAGGATGGTAGACTTGAGGCGTCTTTTCCACCACCGAATGTTCAAACCTATAAGCATATTACGACGCTTTATTAAAGGAGTTCTGCCCAATGAGGTTTCTGCATATAGTATTCAGGCAGTCATACATATGGAAGTCCCTGACTAACCGCATAACTACTGCAGTCAATCACTAGCCTCAGTGGTGCAAATGGGGCCAACGAGTGGTTGTTGCCATTACAGGGGTAGTCAAGGTTATTGTTACTGCTGCACAGATGATTATAGATTTATCACTTAATGTGTGTTATTATTAAGTTGTGCACAAATGGGGCCAATGACTGGCTGTTGCTGTTACAGGGGTAGTCGAGGTTATTGTTCCTGCTGCTCAGACAGTAATATATTTATCATGTAACGTGTCTTATTATTGTGTCTAACGCAGTGGTGCACAAATGGGGCCAATTACTGGCCATGGATATTACAGGGGTAGTGGAGGTTGTTGTTCCTGCTGCACAGACGGTGGTGAATTTATCAAGCGAAATGTCTCATTATTGAGTTTAATTGTTCAGTAAGCTGGAAAACACTTTATGAAAAGCATCTTGCACCCTCATCCCAATTCTAGTGCCACTGAAACCTCGGAGGCTGGTAGACTTGAGGCGTCTCTTCCACCACCGAATGTTCAAACCTATAAAGCATATTACGACGCTTTATTGCAGGAGTTCTGCCCAACGAGGTTTCTGAATATATTATTCAGTCAGTCATACATATGGAAGTCCCTGACTAACCCCGCATAACGACTGAAGTCAATCACTAGCCTCAGTGGTGCAAATGGGGCCAACGAGTAGTTGTTGCCATTACAGGGGTAGTCAAGGTTATTGTTACTGCTGCACAGATGATTATAGATTTATCACTTAATGTGTGTTATTATTAGGTTTAACTTAGTGGTGCATAAATTAAGCCCAATGACTGGCTGTTGCCGTTACAGGGGTAGTCAATGTTATTGTTCCTGCTGCTCAGGCGGTGGTATATTTATCATGTATTGTGTCTTAGTGGTGCACAAACGGGACAATTACTGGCTATTGCTATTACAGGGGTAGTCGAGGTTATTGTTCCTGCTGCTCAGGCGGTGGTATATTTATCATGTATTGTGTCTTAGTGGTGCACAAACGGGACAATTACTGGCTATTGCTATTACAGGGATAGTCGAGGTTATTGTTCCTGCTGCTCAGGCGGTGGTATATTTATCATGTATTGTGTCTTAGTGGTGCACAAAGGGGCCAATTACTGGCTATTGCTATTACAGGGGTAGTCAAGATTATTGTTCCTGCTGCTCAGGCGGTGGTATATTTATCATGTATTGTGTCTTAGTGGTGCACAAAGGGGCCAATTACTGGCTATTGCTATTACAGGGGTAGTCAAGATTATTGTTCCTGCTGTTAAGGCGGTGGTATATTTATCATGTAACTTGTCTTAGTGGTGCACAAAGAGGCCATTGACTGGCTATTGTCATTACAGGGGTAGTCGAGGTTATTGTTCCTACTGTTAAGGCAGTGGTATATTTACATTGTATTATTATTGGGTCTAAGTCAGTGGTGCACAAATGGGGCCAATGACTGGCTCTTGCCATTACAGGGGTAGTCGAGGTTATTGTTCATGCTGCTCAGGCGGTGGTATATTTATCATGTAATGTGTCTTGGTGGTGCACAAACGGGCCAATGACTGGCTCTTGCCATTACAGGGGTAGTCGAGGTTATTGTTCATGCTGCTCAGGCGGTGGTATATTTATCATGTAATGTGTCTTGGTGGTGCACAAATGGGGCCAATGACTGGCTCTTGCCATTACAGGGGTAGTCGAGGTTATTGTTCATGCTGCTCAGGCGGTGGTATATTTATCATGTAATGTGTCTTGGTGGTGCACAAACGGGCCAATGACTGGCTCTTGCCATTACAGGGGTAGTCGAGGTTATTGTTCCTGCTGCTAAGGCGGTGGTATATTTATCATGTAACGAGTCTTATTATTGGGTTTAACGCAGTGGTGCACAAATGGGGCCAATTACTGGCCATCAACATTACAGGGGTAGTCGAGGTTATTGTTCCTGCTGCACAGATGGTGAATTTATCACGCGACATGTCTCATTATTGAATTTAACTTTTCAATAAGCTGGAAAACGCCTTATGAAAAGCATCTTGCACCCTCATCCCAATTCTTGCGCCACTAAACACTGTGAGGCGTCTCTTCCACCACCGAATGTTCAAAACTATAAGCATATTACGACGCTTTATTAAAGATGTTCTGTCCAAGGAGGTTTCTGAATATAGTATTAAGGCAGTCGTACATATGGACGCCATCAAAACACATCATATATCGATGGAAACACTGTCAAACACATAAGAGGTGGTTTATAAATATTTTTCCTTCATTGCTCAAGCAAATGCAAAGTAATGGAAAACACCTCTGGGACCTCGTGTAGCCAAAATGATCTCTCTGCTGATATGAAAAGCAATTTGCGGAGAGCAGCTGGATGCGACCAATTTTCCGCCTTGTATTCTACATAGTTGGAGGCCCGAGAGGGACGTCGTTGCTCTTACAAGCAGCAAATCCATAGGAAGGAGGGGATATTTAATTGCTCCAAAGCATCTGCAGTTGGATACCCAGTGTGATAGGATGGGCTATAAAGATATTATTGCAGCCTTTACAGCGTTTCATCTACATTTGCTTCCCTATATTTCTCTGCGTTTTATAAAAACGGACATTTAAAGGGACAGAGAGGAACGCACATAGGAGTACGAGTAACAGGAGTAATGTGTGCAGCAGTGACACATTGACCACAGAGTGTAGGTGAAAAATAAAATGTAATTTATTTTACTCTTCTGAGGACAGCATAAAATAGGGGCAAAGACCCCCAAATTCCAGCGAGGTGTCACTTACTGGGCTTGTTGCTGTAGTTTTGATAAGATCCCTGTTTTATTTGCTGCATCTCTGCCAGTCCTCTAAGGGATGAGACCAGTATAAGTCCTGCCTATAATCAACTGATTGTACACTGTGCATAGGCAGAAAGCTGCCAAAGAAATCTGTCTATAGACAGAGCTGCCAATCAGTGCTGGGGGCAGGGTCATATGGAGTTCATGAATATGAAGGACTACACAGTAGGAGCTTTTCACTGAGAGGACTAGCAGAGCTGCAGCAGATAAAACAGTGATCTTATCAAAACTACAGCAAGGAGCCCAAATAAGTGACCAATCCTGTGGCATCAGAGTCTCTACCCCAATTATATTTTGCTCATATATGGAACAGCAACAACCTGGAGACAGATTCTCTATAAAGTATAAAAAGATAATACATAATATACCTAAATAGAGAACGCTGCTCCAAAGCAGAGATACCGGTGATCGCCCGAGGGGCCGTTACAGGCTTATTTTAAATTAGGGAAGGGGGGAGCGTTCTCCCATGTCAGTAATGTGTATGACTGGTTCATCTCTCTATACACAGACAGAGAAGGGGGCTGGCTTGGTTAATGAAATCGACGAGCCAGCCTCCTTCATTAACGACACCTAAGTCGGGGGAAAGGAAGCGCTCACCATGGTCAAGATGAAGCTGAAAATTAAACTGGACCGATGCGAACATCTCAACATTAGAACAGATCCCGAAATGTAAGAAGAGCAGAATCTTAACAGTATGTATATTACACACTAATAGGACTTTGTCACCAGATTTGTGCTACCTAATTTGAGAGCAGCATAATCTAGGGGCAAAGTTCCTGTTTCCAGCGATGTGTCCCTTACTGGGCTGCTTGCTGTAGTTTTTATAAAATCACTGTTTTATCAACAGATTATCACTAGAGGACTACTAGGTAGTCCAACCTCACCCACACAATTGATTGGCAGCTTTCTGTGTACACTGTGCATAGGCAATAAGCAGCCAATCAATTGTGTGGTTTTGCTGAGCTCAACATTTAGAGAACTGCTAGATCTGCAGTAGAGAAAAACAGTGATTATCAAAACTGAAGATCTCCGTACAGTAAGTGACACATCGCTGGAATCAGGCTCTCTGTCCCTACATAGCGCGTAGCACGAACTTGATGACAGATCCCCTTAAATTCCCCAACAACCCATTAAAATACACCACTGACCATCATACTATTACCCCTAACGGAAAACAAAAGGAGCACTTTCACAGCCACGTGTTCTGGCTAGAATTTTCTATTTTTGGACTTATTTTTTTGCTTTAATGTTCATGTGACTAGTCTGATGCGATGCCTGATTACTTGCTATCTCATGCTCAATCCTTAACTCCTTCACGAGCAAAGACTTATATATACGTCCTTGGCCGAGTATGTCCCTTTAATGCAGGCTTGCACGGTGAGCCTGCATTATTCCCTGCGCAAATCTGCTGATCTGATCAGCAGACATGTGCAGCTAAGGCTAAGGACACACATCCGGCTTTTCTGCCGTTTGTCGGATCCGGCGCGCCCCCGTACAGTGTATACAGTACAGTGGCTGCGCTGCAACTTCGTGGTCACATGCTCTGGTCACATGATAGCACCGGAGCTTGTCGCGCAGCCACTGTACTGTATACACTGTACGGGAGTGCGCCTGATCCGACAAAGTGAAGAAAAGCCGGATGTGTGTCCTTAGCCTAACAGGCACGAGTGGTTCTCTGATCCACCCATGCCTGTTAACTAGTTAGAATGCGCTGTCAAAATCTGAAATAACACAGATCGGCAGGGATTGCGACGTTCCTCGCCGACAATGGCACTCCCGTGACGCGATCACAGGGCACCAATGGGTTGCCATGCAAGTGCGGGGAGTTTAGAAATGCCCGATCTATCAAAATATAAATCCAATCCATCTGATTGGCAAAAGGCGTAGAGAGAAACTAATTCCAAACGCCTGAATTTAGTTTTTTGGCCACCATAACATTGCAATAACAGGCGATCAAAACAGCGCATCTGCGCATATATGGTATAATTAAAACACCAGCTCAAGACGCAAAAAATAAAATGTCACCGAGCCCCAGATCCCGAAAAATGAGAACCCTACGGGTCTTGGAAAATGACGGGGTTTTTTGACAATTTTTTTTTTTCACCCCTTAGAAAAAAGTAAAACTATACATGTTCCTACCTGGGGAATCATCATCATGCAGGGTCAGTTTTACCATAAAGTGAACACTGTAAAGAAAAGACCCCCATTCCCGCTCCCCCCCCCCCCCCCCCCCCCAAAAAAAAGACATAGAATTACACTTTTTTTTGCAATTTCACCGCACTTGGAATTTTTTTTACCTGTTTTCCCCTACATTATGGGGCAGAATGAATGGTGTCATTCAAAAGTACAACTCGTCCCATAAAAAGCAAGCCCTCAAATTGACGGAACAATAAAAAATAAAGACGTTTTTTGGATCTTGGAAGAAGAAAGGGGAAAAAAACCCCTAAAATGCAAAAATGGAAAATCCCCCATTGGTGAAGGGGTTAATACACAATCTCATAATATTTTATTATGGGACAGTAACTCAGCGTTGAGTGGTGCACTTAGCCCTTTATTGTGTGCTGTGCCTTCCGCCTCGTTTATAGAACAAGGCTACCTTTATTGGGCGTTTTCTGTTGTGTGTTAAATAGGAATAAAGGTAACAATTTGTGCGGATGTTATTATTTATAGGTTACTTATATCAAAATTAAGTGAGAAGTAAAAGCTGCAGGGACTGGAGCCACAAAAATGGTCTCTCTCAGGACTTGCGTCATATTATGTATTAAAGGGAACCTGTCATCAGAAATTTAGCTTTAAACCTAAAGGTTTCCCCCTCTGCAGCTCCGGGGCTGCATTCTAGCAGGTTCCTGTAGTTTTTGTGGCCCCTTTTAAACCAAAATTAAATACTTTATAAACTTGTACCTGTTGCTATGTAAATTTTGTAACTCGTCCATGGGGGCGGGCTCTCTGGTGACCGTTGCTGTTCCTCCAGCACATTGACGCCGTCCCCCCACGCTCCATTTCATCCATCAGGACGCCGCCCACTGCGCCCGAGGTGCCGCCCACGCCAGGATCGCTGGTGACGTGTGTCACAAGCACGAGATTATGGGCGGCGCTGTGATTGCATCGCAAGTGGCCGCCCATAATCTCGTGGACGCGCTTTCCCCCACTGCCTCCAGCGTTCTGCGCAAGCGCTCGCCGGCCAAATGACCTGATGTCACTTACTTCCCAGCAGGGCAAGATGGGAAAGAGGTGACGTCGGGTCATCTGGCCAGCAAGCGCTTGCGCAGAACGCTGGAGGAAGAGGGGAAAGTGCGGTCACGAGGTTATGGGCGGCACTTGCTGATGACACTCACAGCGCCGCCCATAACCTCGTGCCTGTGCAAAACGTCACCAGCGGTCACACGTGCACAGTCCCGCTACAGTCGCACAGCGCATGCGCGGGACCACGGGCGGCGTCCTGAGATATGAAATTCAGCGTTGGGGGGGCGGCGTAAATCTGCTGGAGGAACAGCAACGGTCAGCAGAGAGCCCGCCCCCATGGACGATTTACAAAATTTACATAGCAAAAGGTACAAGGAGCCCAGGAGCTGCAGAGGGGGAAACAGGTTTAAAGCAAAATATTTGATGACAGGTTCCCTTTAAAGCTGCTGAGAAACAATGCAGATACGGTCATGGTTCTGATCCGCGGTGCTCTGTGTTCTATTTTCTATTGTACTCCTATGAACGGGTTAGGTCCGGCCTTAGGTCCGGCGCTGGTGCTGGGAGGAGCTTGTTTTCAGGCGCCTCGTTCTGGGTGATTGCTCTGCTTCATTAGGGAGCGATCTGGCCTGGATCGCCGCCAGTCGTAGTTCCTGCTCTGCAGTGAGTGCTCTGGCTCCTGTAAGTGCTTTGTTCTGATCTTGTCCTGGTACCCCGAACCTTTGTTACCCTTCTCCACCTATGCCCCTGATGTTTCCCCTGGCTTCTGACCCCCGGCTCGTACCCTGACCTCGGCTCCGCTCTCTCCCTGTATAACTTATGTGACATCCTGGCCTCTGACCTCTGGCTCCTGACCACAGCTCTGCTTTCTCCCTGTATACCTTACATGAGTTCCTGGCTTCTGTCCTCTGGTTTGTACCATGACCCCGGCCCTGATTTCTTCCTGTGTACTTTACGTTACTTCCTGGCTTCTGACCTCCAGTTGTACCATGACTTCAGCTCCGCTCTCTCTCTGTATACCTTATGTGACTTCCTGGACTCTGACCTCCGGCTCATCACCTGACCTCAGCTCTGCTTTCTTCCCTTTGTACTATACATGACTTCCTGACTCTGACCTCTGGCTTGTTTGACTACCCCTCCATTATCTGCATCTAGTGACACCTAGAAGTTGATCATCACAGATACACTGAGTTTCTTCAGTCTTCTATAGGGGGAGTGCATGTGCACCCCTCCTTCTCAGATGATGTTAATCACAGCTTAAGATGTGACTGGCAGCGTCTAGGAGGGAGGCGTAAAAGTGCACACCCCCAGAGAATAAATGAAGAAACGCCAAGGTGCACTAAAAGGAGAAATGTCACATACCGCGCTCCAAAAGCAACAAATGTGGATCTCTGCAATGGACGCGGAATGGGAAAAAGTGGAGGAATCAGGGGAGCGCAGTATTTAGGTATTTATTTTTGAGGTTTCTGCCATGTTCTGTTCACATTGCTGTGCAAGAACGTATATATACTATTATAGCACAACATGATAATATTGCAGTCGGCATACAGATCAATTAGTCTTTTTAGGAGTCAAATTAAGAAGAAAAGAAAAAAAAAAAAAGAATTAAACAGCCGGACACCAAAACTGATAAGGCTGCAGCAATTTACATCAGTCACAGGACACAACCGCACTGTATGTAAAGCGTGGGCGGTGGAAAGCTGGAGCCGGCAGGAGAGGACAGGCGGCAGCGCCACCGCTGCACCCGATCACATAGACAGGTGACACTTCACCCTGCTCACTCCTACAAGTGACATCTAATGCTTATCACCATCACACGTCACCCTCTGCTCCTTCTTACACTGACAGCAGGGGGCGACGTCCCCGCACCAAGAGCATAGCCGAAGAATTCACTTCTAAAAATAGGGTCAACACCGTGTAATGCTAAACTCAATCCAGCAATTCTCTCTACAGAAAATATGGCCGATTAATTTGCAGAGGGGCATGCTGGTTACTGTAGTGCCTGCTATAGGTGGGTACATTCTAATGTCCGCCCCATTTCTTGGCTTGATAAAACAGTGGCACAAATAGAGACTCTTATCGGCTGATCGGCAGCTCACTGCCAAATATTGCATGTCTGGAAGAGGGAAAGTAACAAGATTCTGCATCATTTACACAAGAGAAAACAAACAACTGCGGCAGCTGCAGACACCGACGCTCCGCCGGACTCTGCCCTCACACGCCTGCAATCCACCCGAATACTACACAACACTGGGCCCTATACATATCCTGTACTGATCCCGAGATACAGCTAGTATTATACTCCAGAGCTGCACTCACTACTCTGCTGGTACAGGGACTGTGTACATACATTACTGATCCTGTACTGATCCCAAGATACAGCTAGTATTATACTCCAGAGCTGCACTCACTATTCTGCTGGTGCAGTCACTGTGTACATACATTACATTACTGATCCTGAGTTACAGACAGTATTATACTCCAGAGCTGCACTCACTATTCTGCTGGTGCAGTCACTGTCTACATACATTACTTATCCTGTACTGATCCCGAGATACAGCTAGTATTATACTCCAGAGCTGCACTCACTACTCTGCTGGTGCAGGGACTGTGTACATACATTACTGATCCTGAGTTACAGCTAGTATTATACTCCAGAGCTGCACTCACTTCAGTCACTTTGTGCATATATTACATTACTAATCCTGTACTGATCGTGGGTTACATCCTGTATAATACTCCAGAGCTGCACTCACTATTCTGCTGGAGCAGTCACTGTGAACATACATTACTTATCCTGTACTGATGCTGAGTTACCTTCTTTGTTATACTCCAGAGCTGCACTCACTATTCTGCTGGTGCATACATTACATTAATGATCCTGAGTTACATCCTGTGTTATACTCAAGGATCTATAATATAATGTATGTACAGTGACTGTACCAGCAGAATAACGAGTGCAGCTCTGGAGTATAATACAGGATATAACTCAGGATCAATACAGGATCAGTAATGTGATGTATGTACACAGTGACTGCACCATAAGAACAGTGAGTGCAGCTCTGGAGTGTAATACAGGATCAGTAATATAATGTATGTACACAGTGACTCCACCATAAGAATAGTGAGTGCAGCTCTGGAGTATAATACAGGATGTAACTCTGGATCAGTACAGGATAAGTAATGTAATGTATGTACACAGTGACTGCACCAACTGAATATTGAGTGCAGCTCTGGAGTATAATAAAAGATATAGCTCAAGATCAGTGAAGGATCAGTAATGCAATGTATGTACACAGTGACTGCCCCATGAAAATAGTGAGTGCAGCTCTATAGGATAACACTGCATAGGTATAGGATAAGTAATGCAATATATGTACACAGTAACTGCAGCAGCAGAATAGTGAGTGCAGCTCTAGAGGAGAACACTGGATAGGTATAGGATAAGTAATGCAATGTATGTACACAGTAACTGCAGCAGCAGAATAGTGGGTGCAGCTCTGGAGGATAACACTGGATCAGTACAGGATAAGTAATGCAATGTATGTACACAGTAACTGCAGCAGCAGAATAGTGAGTGCAGCTCTAGAGGAGAACACTGGATAGGTACAGGATAAGTAATGCAATGTATGTACACAGTGACTGCAGCAGCAGAATAGTGAGTGCAGCTCTAGGAGGAGAACACTGGATAGGTATAGGATAAGTAATGCAATGTATGTACACAGTGACTGCAGCAGCAGAATAGTGAGTGCAGCTCTAGGAGGATAACACTGGATAGGTATAGGATAAGTAATGCAATGTATGTACACAGTGATTGCAGCAGAAGAATAGTGATCGGCTGCTGATGAGATGCAGCCTCTAGATTCCATATGAACAGGAAAGTCCTGTTCAGAAATATTGTGAAGGCTGCGGCCTCGGGCTCTAGTCACATCTGTATCTTGCATCCACAATGCAGGGCTGAATCCATAATAATAAATCACCACTGTCGCCTGCCGGACTCCGATGAGTGGGGCTTATTGGCTCTGCAATAAATATACACTGTTGAGCATTTTCCAGACATGCACACAAATTTTATAATTTAATAAATATATATAAATATAAAATTACTGCAACGCTAACACTCAAGGTCTCCCTCTTCACAGGTCTTAAAGAATTAAAGTGACGGTGCCCAAAGAGTCGCTCTTAAAAGGGCCGCAACCATATACTTGCTACAGTGGGGCAACCTGATAAGTCACTCTAAAGTATGTAACTATAGCAACGGCTGTCAACCATCAGTGAAGTAATTGGGGCCTTATGTTTGAGTATTGCCTCACTGTAAGATCATTCCGCTTGCATACAGCCACTGCAGAAGTAACTGGGGCCTCATTTATGAAGGTTGCCTCACAGTAAGATCGGTCTAGTTGCCTATAACCACTGCAGAAGTAACTGGGGCCTCATTTATGAAGGTTGCCTCACAGTAAGATCGGTCTAGTTGCCTATAACCACTGCAGAAGTAACTGGGGCCTCATTTATGAAGGTTGCCTCACAGTAAGATCGTTCTAGTTGCCTATAACCACTGCAGAAGTAACTGGGGCCTCATTTATGAAGGTTGCCTCACAGTAAGATCGGTCTAGTTGCCTATAACCACTGCAGAAGTAACTGGGGCCTCATTTATGAAGGTTGCCTCACAGTAAGATCGGTCTAGTTGCCTATAGCAACCAGAGTGCAGCTCAGCATTGAAGCTGCTGAGGTAAAGTGAAAGCTGGATGCTGATTGGCTGCTATGGATAACTAGAACAGTCTGACTGTGAGGCAGTATTCATAAGTGTGGTTTGAGATGCTTCAGGACATTCTCCGAGATAGATAGATAGATAGATAGAGATCTATCTATCTATCTATATATATACATACATATATAAAAACAACACACACATATATATATATATATATATATATATATATATATATATATATATATATATATATATATATATATATATATATATATATATAATATATATATATATATATATATATATATATCCATCTATTAGATCTCAGTGTGAGGTGAATGCCTCCCAAAAACAACCATCTACTGGACAAGTTAATCCAAAAACTAATAGGGTAAAGCGGTCTGAAACAGCTGAGACAAGTGACCACCGCGAGTCCTGGCTTGAAAGGAAACAGATGAGACAAGATGAATCAAGTGATGTGGAATCATCCAAACACCGGGAATGTCGTCACAATGACCGCACACGGCATGTGTAAAGACGCAGGCGGGTGACCCGAGTTTGGAAGCGTTTCACTGCGACCCAATGCAGGACTATAGGCCACATCTGAACGTCATAACAGGCAAAAAGATCAGTCACTTAAAGTATACGGAGAGTCCGTGTTTTTCATATGGTCATCTATACGGTACTTGCTCAGAGGGCTCTTCTCCACTGGCGTTTTTTTTTCCCAAATCCCATCGCATGGAAAAATGGATTGCAATCTGTCTAATGATTCACTATGATGCTGTCTCCTTTTCCCCGTATTTGTACGACTCTACACGGGCTCTCCTTAAAATCACAGCATGCTGCGAATCTCAGCTCTCTCTCCCCCATGCAATCCTATGGGAGTGAGAAAAAAAGTCAGACTCCAGGTGGCATGCGCATATCACACGGATCCTGACACTTGCATACCGCGTCAGACTGGCTACCGGCGGAATCTCCTGTAATACCAGGCCTGGCCGCGGTTACCTGCACTGAACTCCGGAGCTGTCCCCTGAGCTCCAGAGTGCAGCCTGAACAGCGAGCGCCGAGTGACTGATTCCCCGGCGATTGCTGCTCAGTTCAGCACAGCTGCAGACAGGCCGGGCTGATCTCTGGAGCTCTGGGGACAGCTCCGGGGTTCAGTGCAGGTAACCGCTGCCAGGCCTGGTATTACTGGAGATTCCTCCGGTAGCCAGTCTGACGCGGACACTCACATAGCACCCGCATGACGCTAACATGTCATATGGATGCTATGTGAGGAAAACACACACACCGTACGCAGACCACACGCAGGACACTCGACTCACATTTTGAGCCGAGTATCGCTGTGATTTATAAAACGCCAGTGGAGAAGAGCCCTAAGGTGGGTGATCCCCCAAAAGGTTTTTCATATATGCGCCTGAAGGTAAAACAACACACATTTACCAGAAAGCACTACAATAACCAGCGGTGCATCTGTAAATCAATCTTACCCCTTTGTCTGTTAACCCCTCATAGGTTACACTGGGGGGAGGGGAGGGGGTGAAGGGCCGCACTCTGCTGCCCCCCTCTTCATGATTTTGTGTTTTTGTCAAAGGAAAGTAAATTTTAATATTTAAATAATATAATAATAAAAATATCATTTAATAAAAATGTGTTCCAAAAGTAGTCATCGTGTCCTCATTGTTACCACAAATCTATAATAAACAAGTGTGAACTACAAAAAAGAAGAATTGAAAAAAAACTAATTTTAGATGCTGAAGACGACAACTTCCGGGTGAGAATGTACCTGAGCGAGAAACCAACAATATAACATCTTCTGTGAGCAGACACCAGTATTCTGCTAGTTGTTATATACACATGGTTTCTCTTAAAGGGCATTGGTCATCAGGATATTATACCCGAACCAGCAGCAGGAGAGTAAGGAGCCTGTAATCCTCAAACTCCAGACCCTATTGGTAGAGTTGTGTTTTATCTTAGAGAACTCCAGGTCCTGTCAGGTCCAATATGCAGGCAGAGCCACGAGCAGTTCTGGGTGTATATTGCTAATCCCTGCCTAACCGTCCCTGTATACTAGCATAGATAAAGAGATCTATAGAAAAAGTATTTCTAAAGATCCTTTATCATATGCTAATGAGGCCAGGGACTAGTCCTGAGGGTATTACCTCCCCTAACTAATCCGTCCTCAGGGACATACTAACATGCTATACAACGCCCATTGCTCAGCATCATTTGTGTCCATTGTCTCCGCTTCTCACACACCGGGTTTACGCTCAGTGCACATGATCAGAAGTCACCGCGCAATGATGTATGCGTCCCGGCTTCAGAGAGGCGCAGAATTGCAGTGACTTCTGATCATGTGCAGTGAGCCTAACCCCGGTGTCTGAGGCGGTGATAACAGACACAGGTACACACGTCACCTCTGATGACGCTGAGCAATGGGCATTGGATAGCATGTTAGTGTGTCCCTGGGGACGGATTAGTTAGGGGAAGTAATACCCTCACAACTAGTCCCCGAGCTCATTTGCATATCATAAAGGAGCTTTAGAGATACTTTTTCTAAAGATCTCTTTATCTATGCTACTAGATACAGGGACAGTTAGGCAGGGATTAGTAATATGCACCCAGCACTGCTCGTGGTCCTGACAGGTTCCCTTTAATCATAGGTCCAGGGGGTGGACATTGCACTTTAGGACCCTAGAGACCAGACATAGTGCCATCTCAACACTCACACTCCCCCAGAACACAGCAGGCCCCCACAGCCCGGATGCACAGCCAGCCCCCCACTTGTCCTGTACAGCTCCCGCGCGCCCGAGACACATGGCCGGCCCCCTCGCGCACACAACCAATGCACAACCGGCCCCCCACGCATACTGAGGACAGCCTCGGAGTGCCCGAATAGCCCAGATGCACAGGCGGCCCCCCACAGCTGATACTCTTCCCCCCCCCCCTCCTGCATGTTCCCCTACAGCCGGCCCCCATACAGTCCCCGTACGCCCCAGACGCACAGCCGGCCCCCCTGGACAGTCCTCGCACACCCCTAGACGCACAGCCGGACCTCCCACCCCCACCCGAATAGCCCCAGAGCCCACACAGATGCACAGCCGGCCCCCACATACCCCCGGACGCACAACCGCCCCAACCATTTCCTCCGGACAGCACTCGCGCACCCTCGATGCACAGCCAGCTACTACCCCGGGACAGACGCCGAACACTCCCAGACGCACAGCTGCCCCCCCCCTAGAAAGACCCCGTGCACCCCAAGGCGCACAGCGAGCTACTACCCCTAGACGGACCCCATGCACCCCTAGACGCATAGCCAGCCTGCAACAACCCCTGGAGGCACAGCCAGCCCCCCTAGATGGACCCCGCGCACCCCCAGACGCATAGCTAGCCCCCAACAACCCCTGGAGGCACAGCCGGCCCCCTGGACAGCCCCCGCAGACCCCGGACACACTACAGAGCCAGCCCCCATACACCCCCACGCAGCGCCCTCATGTGATGACACAGTTCCATTCACTTCTATGAGCAGCACTACAAGTCCCAGCTCAGCAGGGTGCAGGATACTGGGGGCCTCCCTGTGACGTCCCCGGTACTCACGCCTTATGCACCGGCTCCTCGGTCACCGCGGGTCCTTGTTGCTGGAAGGATTTCAGGGACTCGAAGGCTCTCATCAGCTTCTCCATGGTGGCCATGTTCCCTCAGCAGCGCAAACAAGGCCGCGACCCGCTGCTCTCCGTCACCACCAGCCCGGGCCGCACAGCTCACTCCGCCGCCTCCACACTCCTCCGCCGCGCTGTCACCTGCTCAGTCCCCGCCATCACCAGCCACAAGCACCGGGAAGAATCATCACTGACAGCTCCGGCCGCAGCCTAACCCGCTTCACCTCTCTCAACCAATAGGAAACGTCACATCAGACGGAATGACAACAAAACCCACCAATGGCGAGTCATCGCCAAGTGACATAACCCAGAACCTGATTGGTGTAAAGAGCAGGAGGCGGGATCGGCTACACACGGGTAGTGAATAGAAGGTCACGGGGCGTGGCTTGTGCTGGTAGCTCCGCCCTGCCGGTCGCAGTGATTAGGAGTGCACGGGAGACGCTGCCGGGACCTGTGCTCACTCCTCTGTCGGGGACCAGAGCTGCAAGAAAAGGAGGGTCACTAACAACCAATCCAGTTTCTAAAGGAAATGAAAGCTGTTTTCTGATTGGTTGCTATGAGCAACAACTTTTTTTTATCTTTGACGCGATTTGCAAGGAGGCGGAGTTATGCAGATTTTATTTTTTGCCGTAAAGGGTCATTGTGGTCGCGCTTTCTCGCTGCCTTCGGCCACCACTAGGGGGCGCTCGGTATTACAGACGGAGATGCTGCACCCCTGTGTGGTCAGCAGGTGTCATGGCGGCGCCCCCTGTATCTGCCCCTCAGGCGGGGGCTGCAGCTGTTAGGGGGACTCAGGTGTTGTGGGGTCTGTGCTGGGGTTTGTATTCTGGGTTTATTTTGGGAGTCTGAATTTCTGTGATTTTGCTCCAGGATAATTATTTAGGGGATTGTTATAGTCTGGGATTGTATTTGTTCAGGGGGTTTTGTAGTTTTTAGTTCTCAACTGGCGGGGGGGGGGTTATGTGCAGCTGGGGGACATATCTTAGTCTCATCAGGGGGTCTGGGGGCGCGCGTTATTTCTGTGTCTGATCTCAGGTCTTTATTCTTATTCTTTATTTTTAGGCTCTGTGCCCACGTTGTGTATTGCACCGTAGCGTAACTGCATGCGTCCTGCGTCCCCAGCACAATCTATGGAGATTGTGCATAATCCATGCGCACGTTGCGTTTTAGAACGCAGCGATTTTCATGCTGCCAAATCGCTGCGTTCTAAAAAGCAACATGTCACTTCTTTCGTGCGCTCTGCATTCTGTCTATAGGGAGAGGCAGCATCCAGAGCGCATGAATTCTCCAAAGTTTCAGAACACAGCTTTTCAGCTGCGCTCTGAAGCGCACATGCAGTGACTTTACGCTGCGGTGCAGAGCGCACTCACGCGGGCACATAGCCTTAGGGCACCATTGATTCCATGCTGCTGTATAGGTCATGAAGGGCTACATACAAACACTGACAGACAGGTACAGAAAGGAGCGGGCCCTACATTCACAGGATAATGGGGGGAGACAGTAGGTTAGGGAGTCTGTGTCAGCCCTGGTGGTGATGTGGCCAAAGCTCTGGTGGTGTTGGTGAGGCTGCAGCAGCTCCTGTGATGGCGGCAGCTCCAGTGACGAGGCTGCAGCAGCTCTTGCAATGGCAGCAGCTCCAATGGTGAGGCTGCGGCAGCTGCAATGGTGAGGCTGCGGCAGCTCCTGTGACAGCGGCAACTCTGGCAGTGAGGCAGCAGCTCCTGTGACAGCGGCAGCCACGGGTTTGAGGCTGCGGCATCTCCTATGACTGTGGCAGTTCCTATGACGGCGGCAGCTCCGGTGGAGAGACTGTGGGAGCTCCTGTGATGGCAGCAGCTCCTGTGATGGTGGCAGCTCCAATGGTGAGGCTGTGGCAGCTACTGTGACGGTGGCAGCTTCTATGATGGCAGCAGCCCCAGGGGTGAGGCTGCGGCAGTTCTTGTGACAGCGGCAGCTCTGGTGGTGAGGCTGTGGCAGCTCCTGTGACAGTGAGACTGTGGCAACTTCTGTAACAGCAAGGCAGCAGCGTTTGCGGCGAAGCTGCAGCAGCTCTGTGACGGCGAGGCTGCAGTGAGGTGGATGCAGCAGCTCCTGTGTTGGTGAGGCGGCAGCTCCAGTGGTGAGGCTGCAGCACCTCCTGTGATGGCAAGGTAGCAGCTCCAGCGGTTGGGCTGCGGCAGCTCCTGTGACAGCACCGATGGGGAGGCTGCAGCAGCTCCCAGGGTGGGACTGTGGCACCCCCTGTGAGACGGCAAGGCAGCAGCTCCAGTGGTGAGGCTGTGGCAGTTCCTGTGACAGCCAGCAAAATAATGTGAATTTGATAGCAAATACGATATCGCGTTTGGAGAGCCCCTGATATGCCCAAACAGTGGAAACCCCAACAGGTGACCCCATTTTATATCTTAAAACTCCTCAAGGAATTTATCTAGATGTGTAATGAGCACCTTTAACCCCCAGGTGCTTCACAGCATTTTTTCATTTTCACAAGGGGAACAGGAGAAAGTGGACCAAACAATTTGTTGTACAATTTCTCCTGCGTATGCTGATACTCCATATGTGGTGGAAAATACTGTATGGGCGCAGAGCAGGTCTAAGGAGGGAAGGAGTGCCATTCGACTTTCGGAGCACAAAACTGGTTGGAATAGATAGTTGATACCATGTTGTGTTTGCAGAGCCCCTGAGGTGCCTAAACAGTGGACCACCCCCATAAGTGACCCCATTGTTTGATACTAGACCCCTCAAGGAATTTAGCTAGATGTGTGGTGAACACTTTTTAACCCATTGTTGTTTCTCAGAATTTTGTAACTTTTTGTGGTAAAAATATAATTTTTCATATTCACGGCTCAAGTGTTGCTTTAATCCAGTCTTTCATTTTCACAAGGGTAACGGGAAAATGCATTGTCCAATTTGTTGTACAATTTCTCATGAGTACACCGATACCCCATATGTGGTGGAGAACTACTGTTTACAGCAGGGCTCGGAAGAGAAGGAGCGCCATCGTGGCTGGAATTGTGGACAGTATGTCACATTTGAAAATCCCCTGAAATGCCAAAATAGCACAATTGATCCCATTCTGGAAACACCACCTCTTAAGAAATTCATCTAGGGGTGTAGTGAGCAATATTAACCCTTAGGTGTTTCTTCAATTTGTAAGATTAGGCTGTAAAAACTAAAAAAAAACAAACTTTTTTCATTGAAATGTTGCTTTGGCCCCAAAGTTTTAATTTTCAAATAAGGAACCATACAATTCCTCCCGAGTACGTCACCCCTTGATGTGAAACAACAGCAGAAATCCCCCACCAGTGACCACATTTTACAACCTGCACCCCGCAATTAATTAATCTAGGGGTACATTGATCATATTAACACTACAGGTATGTCACAAAATGTTATACTATTGGGCAGTGAAGAAAAAATAATTACATTTTTACCACTAAAATGTTTTAGCTCCAGATTTCAAATTTTCACAAAGGGAATAGGTTAAAAAAAAGGCCCCATAATGTATTACACAATGTCTTTGTACAAGGCAATACCCCTCATGTGACTGTACAGAACGGTTTGGCCGCCGCACCACAGGGCTCGGGAGGGATGGAGCGCCACTTGATTCTTGGAGCACAGATTTTCCTAGAATAGTTTGCAGATGCCATTTGCAGAGCCCCTAAGTGCCAGAACAGAAGAAATCCCTCTCAAGTGACCACATTTTGGAAATTACACCTCTCTGGGAGTTCATCTACGGGTGTAGGGATGATTTTATCTCTGGAAAACATCCAAGGTGTCAAATTCAGTGAAAGTTGCAGGTTGAAAAATTGCAAATAAGTCTTTGAGTGCCCAGTACATTGCAATGCCCGGAGATTGTGCCCAGCTTGTGCTTTTGTAAACCTGCCCCCCGTAAATTAAGTGGGCTCTCCTCACTACAACAATGCCAAACATGTGGACGTTAGCTGTGATTTAGTCACATTGCTTTGCTCAGAAGGGTGGGGGGGGGGCGCATTTGGATTTGGGAGTGTAGATTTTGCTGGATTTCTTTGGAGGGGAGGAGCCATAACACTTTTCCAGAGACTTTGTGCTACCAGTAATGTGTAAGCCCCTTTATTTCCATAATAAATAATTGATGGACCTGGGTGGGCACTTGTGTTTTGTAGGTTGAGTTGAATGCCATTTGGTGACGATTTTGGTACAGTACATTTTGGATCAATTCACATTTATCCTGTGCTCTATGCTGAGCACTTACATTAAAGTTTCCATCTACACCTACGTGATTAACGTGAAACCCGCAACGAATCCATTCACTATAATGATTCAGCAGAGTTACTCCGGACTCTCTTTGGTCTCCCTTCCGTTGTGTTAGTCTTTTCAAAGGTGAACAAAACTGTTGTTGGCCGCACTTTTGTGCACGCTTAAAATGACATGTAGCAAGATGGACACCACCCGACCACAGACCAGACAGAAGCTCATAGTTCCTGTCATTGCAGTAGCTTAGGTATCCCTGGTTATGGCCACACATAGTCACAGTTAGTTGCTAGTGGTCATAACCATAGATACCTAACGTCCTGCAATGCCCTGCACACAAGGTAATGACATAGTGAATCAGGAGGACTACCGTATACTACATTTCTAATTGGAGGCATTTGCTAATATTATAAATTACACCTACTACATATTGGTATAGGATTTTGGATATTGGAATAACCCTTTAAGTCTCTCCTTTTGATAGAGCTTTCACAGTCCAAGCTTCATCAGTCCAAGCTTAAATGTGAACTGGTGGCAGGAGAACTTTACTGGAATCAATCCAACTTTCCAGAACTATGTACAGGTGGCAAAGATGTTCTCGTTGGCTAACTTTTTTTTGCCTCCGGTGAGGAGTCCTAGCCCGGCCTGTTATGAACAGTGCCGGAAAAAAAAACCCTGTCTTTACTGCCAATCACAACCAATCACAGAGCAGCTTTCATTTCTTATAATACTGCGGTAAAATGAAATATGTGCTCTGATTGGATGCCATGGACACCACCACACTGTTGGGATGCTGAGTTCAGAAAATCTATGCCCACAGCAGCTAATCACAGCACAGCGTCAATTAATTTCTAACCAATCTAAGGCTATGTGCGCACTTACCGGATTTTGCCGCGGATTTGCTGCATGTTTCGCTGCAGAAAATGTTCATAACATCTCTGCAGTGAATCACCAGCAAATCCTATGGAGAAAAAAAATCCTGTGCGCACTGGGCGGAATTTGACAGCTGCATGTTTTGCTGCGGAAATCCCGCAGCAAAAACAAGTGCATGTCACTTCTTTTCCGCACGTCGCTGCGGGATTTCACTCCATTGACATAATCATGAAATCCCGCAGGGAATAACGCAGGCAGCAAATTCTGTGCGGTTCACTGCGTTTTCCTGCGTTATTCCCTGCGGGATTTCGCGGTTTACCTCCGGTAATGTACATCGCCTGTCTGCGGTTTGCAGGGAAGTGATGTCATTACAGGAAGAGGAAGCCGAGCAGAGAGTAAACACACACAGATCACAGACACAGAAATCACACTCACACACATCACAGACATAGAACACATAGACATAGACACATAGAACACACATAGAAAGAAAATGGAAATATAGAAAACAAAGAACGTGGGCTCCGCTGCATATTTACCTTCCAGCCGAGGTAAGCACACAGCGGCGGCCCGGTATTCTCAGGCTGGGGAGGGAGAGGGGCAGGGTTAATGTCCCCCGCCTCACTCCCCCTCCGGCAGCCGAGAATATCAGCCGCAGCTGCCCCGGCACTGTCGCATGCATTATGCGGCAGCATCGGGAGTGTCCCCGGCTCTTCTTGCCACCGTGTAGCAGTGGCAGCAAGGTAATACAAGGGGTTAATGGTGATGGGGGACCACCGCCATTAACTCCAGGCTTGATCATGGCAGCGTCTATGTGACAGCTGACATGATCAACCCGTAAGTAAAGTGAAAAAAACACAGACACCGAAAAATCCTTTATTTTAAATAAAACAAACAAGCCTCGTTCACCATTTTATTAACCCCTCCCGCACCAAAGCTCCGTCGTAATCCACAGCTCCGACGTAATCCACAGGTCCTTCGCTGCTTACATCCAGCCGCGATGTGTCACAGACACAGCGCTGAATGAAAGCAGAGGTAATTACCGGTCATTTCCCACAGCCGGTAATGTGAACTCACTGCCGACCGTGGGAAATGCAGCGATCTGTCATCTATCTATCTATCCCTCTGTCTGTCTATCTATCTATCTATCCCTCTGTCTGTCTATCTATCTATCCCTCTATCTATTCTTCTGTCTATCTACTATCTCAGAATTAAATGACTTTTTTTTTTTTTTTCAATGTGCTTTATTGCATTGAATGCAATAAAGCACATCCCAACCTGCACGCGGCAAAACCGCATGCGGTTTTCGGGTGCGGTTTCCCGCGGTTTTTTACCGCGGGTGCAGTAATCTTTGAGAGCATGCGGAATTTTCTCAAGAAAATTCCATTTCCCAGTGCGCACAAGGCCTAATGACACCAAAATCATCCACCAAAGGTCACACAAAGGGATCAAAGTATGGTGCAAGAAAAAGCCTATAAGTCAGTGTTTGTGAAAAAACTGAACAAGATGGATTTTTTTTTTCTCTATTTTTACTTTTAGTATAGGAAAATCACGTATTACTTACAGCAAGATGGGCTGCAGTGTGTACATCGCCCAGGCCAAAAACTAGTACTCTACCAGGATACAGCTAAACCCCCACTAAAGTGGAAGCGTCACAGGTGCAGGAGGAGCAAATCACACACACACCTCCATGGAATGGAGGGGGGCGATTGCTAGATGATAAAACTGCACACTAGTGGCTTGCATAGAGTGCTGTTCACACATGCAGATAGGCTGCGGGTTTGTGACTGTGTTATCTGCATATGTGAACAGCGCTCTATGCAAGCCACTAGTGTGCAGTTTTATCATCTAGCAATCGCCCCCTCTATTCCATGGAGGTGTGTGTGTGATTTGCTCCTCCTGCACCTGTGACGCTTCCACTTTAGTGGGGGTTTAGCTGTATCCTGGTAGAGTACTAGTTTTTGGCCAGGGCGATGTACACACTGCAGCCCATCTTGCTGTAAGGAATACAATTTTTGGAGGATATTTTCCTCTTTTTGTTGCTATGTTTATATTTAGGGTGGGGACCTACAAGCATGAGGTTCCGTGACGAGGGTGTAGGCTTACGTTTTTATGGCCATAAATACCAACAAAAACCTCACTTATTTTTTTGGACAGGATACAGCCAGGCCTCTTTCTGTTGGGCCTTGCACTGTAGAGTGTCTGTCTGTGCATGCTACACAGGTGGGGTACGGCTTGGCAGCCCGCCTGATCTAATAGTATGGGCGTCACCTGATAGGCTGCGGGTTTGTGACTGTGTTATCTGCATGTGTGAACAGCGCTCTATGCAAGCCACTAGTGTGCAGTTTTAGGCTATGTGCGCACGTTGCGTACATTCACTGCAGAAATTTCTGCAGCGATCTGAAGAGCACATGTGCGCTTTAAATCGCTGCAGAAATGTCCGTAGTGAAGCCGATTCCATGCGCTCTGCCTGCAGCTCCTCCCATAGACAGAGCAGGAGCTGCCGGCAAAGCGCACGGAAGAAGTGACATGTCACTTCTTTTTACGCAGCGCTTCGGCAGCAGCCGAAGCGCTGCGCTCTAAAACGCCACGTGCGCACGGCCCCTGTGCAATCTCCATAGACTGTGCAGGGGACGCAGGACGCATGCAGTTACGCTGCGCTACAAAGCGCAGCGTAACTGCATGTATTTACGCAACGTGCGCACATAGCCTTATCATCTAGCAATTGCCCCCCTCCATTCCATGGAGGTGTGTGTGTGATTTGCTCCTCCTGCACCTGTGACGCTTCCACATTAGTGGGGGTTTAGCTGTATCCTGGTAGAGTACTAGTTTTTGGCCTGGGCGATGTACACACTGCAGCCCATCTTGCTGTAAGTAATACTTAATTTTTGGAGGATATTTTCCTCTTTTTGTTGCTATGTTTATAGGAAAATCACCTTTTACTTTTCAAACTATTTTACCCTTGCAGACCTGTGCAATTATAAGTTATTTTTTAGTTAGGGAACGTGTTTTTGTCCTTGGTAACTTGTGAGTACATGAATGCAATAGACTCAATTAGACAATGGAAAATTCAGAAGACTTCACCGCTTCTGGGGATCGGACAAGACATACACTGGAGATCAAAATTAGAGAACACACAATTTCCTAAATGTTGCGGTAATCCTATGTGATTATATTCTTACATGAGGAAACTCACAGTATTTTAATCTTATTTCATAAAGTGAATTTATTGTTCTAAATGAGATAAATGAAAAAGAACACTGATCAAAATTAGAGACCACATTGAGATCCCTGCAAGGTATTGGTGTTAACCTGACACTGGTGCTAATTTCCTTAATTATCTGACAAACCCTAGGTAACTGGCAGCATAACTTTCCAGTTTGCAAAAATGGTGTGTTGTTCCAAAGTGACTGAAACCCTCCGGCAGCAGGTTATCCAGATGAAGGCCAAAGGCGTTACCCTATCAGCCATAGCAAGAGAAGTTGGCTGTTCCAATTTTGTTATTTTGAGAACATTGCATCTTTACAACATCATAAACTTTTTCAAGTCCTCCAAGAAGGCTGGTCACCCTCGAAATGCAAACAAATGCAAGAGAGAACAGGATAATGCGGAGACTCTCCATGAGTTATCATTTCACCAGTGCAGGTGGAATTGGTCGCCAGTTCAGCACTGAACAGGGTAAGGATCTGTCTCGTCATAGTGTCACCACGTTTAAGAGCATTTGGACTGAAAGCCCCTCTGCAGTGACCAAACCTCCCATTAGCAGAAAGAATCACAAGGCTACACTCGCCTTTGGTGAGGAGCATGTTGTGTGGACAGAGGAGAAGTGTCCATACTTCATTTTAGTGATGAAAGCAAGTTTAATTTATTTGGGTCTTATGGGAAACATTATGTTCGTCGACAAACTAGAGAAAGACTGAAACCAAAGTGTGTTAAGCACTCAGTGAAAGGTGGTGGAGGAAGTGTCATGGTTTGGGGAATGTTTTCTAGAGCAGGAGTTGGACCTCTCATACAGCTACATGGCAGAGTGACTGCAAGTGTGGATCAGAACCTTCTTCACCAACACGTGGTTGTGGTTCCTTGTGTTCATCACTCGATCAGCCAGCAATATTCATGCAGGACAATGTCCCCCGGACACACAGCAAAACAGATAAAGCAGTTCCTTGAAACAGGAAACAATGAAATGGCCGCCCAGAGTCCTGATCTGAACCCAATAGAAAACCTCTGGAAAATCATTGGTGACAAAGTTATGGCCAAGAAACCCACAACAGTCAAAGAACCGTGGAAGAGACTGGAAGAAGAGTGGACCAAAATCCCACCAGAGCAGTGTGAGAGCCTAATGATGTCCTGTGGTCGCAGATGTGCTTAAGTCATTCACAGTGATGGCCGGTGCACGTCCTACTGTTTGGTGACTGTTGATACCTGCAGAAAATTTACTTATAATCTTTCTCTGTGCTACAGTCATTGCTGTTCTCTAATTATCATCATCACGTTTTGGGCAAAATAAGGGTTTTATGTTGATAAACTTTGGATCTTTTGTAAAGCACTATTCTAGTGGCAAAGAAAACCCCCCTTCAAATGTCGATCAATTCAATGTAGATTATATTATTTCTGGAAAAAAAGCAAGTGATCACACATTGTTCTCTAATTTTGATCTCCAGTGTATAATCAGCTCATAGCAGATTGTAAGTAGAATCTGCTGTGGCCGCCTGCTATTTCTCAAAGAAAGAAGCCATGTGTTCCTCGCCTGTCTTAGCTCCAAGGCCTGCTGCTTTCTCCTGTGGCCACCTTCCTTTTCTCTCGTCAACATGGGGCTTCTCACATAGCTCGGCAGACTCAGATGACATCATCATTCAAGGCCTTTTAAGGCAGTCTCAAGAAAAAGTATTCAAAAAGCTTTGTATTCAATTGAATCGGTCAGCAGCTTTTCATTATGTAATCTGACAGCAGCATGATAACGGGACAGAAATTCTGATTTCAGTGATATGCAACAAAGATAGTCTGCCATCACGACTGTTCAAATCAGCAGGCATCACGGCGTGGCCAAACGTTTCAATGCACCTTCCCAGATACTCGTTTTCTCTCTTCTCGCCTTTCTTCTTTCATTCACAGCTCTGGCTTTATAGACAGAGAAGGGCAGAGATCAACGTCGGTGTGGCACACAGACACCGGACGATGCTCCAGTGGGTCCCCGAGCAGACTGTAGAAGGGGCCCGCCGGTAACTGTTACTCAGTCGTTAAAATGGCTATTTTAATGACCACACTAGATTTGAAACAGCAAGAGGACCATGGTTAGTATGTGTTGTTTTTATTGTATATGTTTGTTTTTCTATATGTGCTGGTATATAGGAGGCGATGTGGAAGCTCATACTGTCTATAGGGGGCTATGTGTGGGCTCATACTGTATTGTATATAGGTGCTATGTGGAGGCTCACACTGTATATAGGGGCTATGTGGAGGCTCACTGTATATAGTGGCTATGTGTGGGCTCATCCTGGAGATAATGGGGCTATTTGGGGGCTCATCCTGTATACAGGGGGGCTGAGGAGGCTCATCCTATATATAGTGGGGCTATGTTGGCTTATTCATTATACAGTGGGGCTATGTGGGGGCTTATACTGTAAATAGTGGGGCTGTGTGTGGTCTCATGCTGCATACAGTGTGTTCACCCATATCCTGTCCACCGCCTTTAACTTGAGAACGGCGGCAGCTATAGGCATAGAAGTGGTGTCTAGGTATAGTAAAGTAGCCATGTGCTACACAATGAAACCACCTATAGCGCCACCTGGTGGAAAACAACGGAGTTAGTATTTTTATCTCGAAAACAGAACGAGATAGAGAAAAAAAGTGCATTACAAAATTGTCGGGCATCATCAACACAATACGAATCAACACCTTGCATATAGAATAGCTATGATTAGAACGTGTAAAACTCACAAAGCTGCGGACGTGAAGCGATACCTCATGGAGACCTTCCTACAAGTCATTGGGTATGGTGGCTGCGTGGAGTGGCCTCCACGCTCACGTGACCTGACCCCATTGGACTTCTTTCTCTGAGGTCACATCAAACAGCAGGTGTATGCGACCCCTCCTCCAACATTGCAGGACCTACAACGACGTATCACAGAGGCTTGTGCAAATGTGTCACCTACCATATTGCACAACGTGCAGCAAGATACAGTATGCTGTCCAGAGTCCAGATGTGCATTGCGGCTGACGGGGGCCACTTTGAGCATCAAAGTTAAATGAGCGCCATATGCATGACCAGCATTCAATGTTTTGGGGGGCCATGGGTTTCATATCCTAGCATTTCTGTATGCAAGGTGTTGATTCGTATTGAATTGATGATGCCCTACAATTTTTAATTCACTTTCTCTATCTCGTTCCGTTTTCGAGATAAAAATGCACACTCAGTTTTCCACCAGGTGGCGCTATAGGTGGTTTCATTGCGTAGCGCATGGCTACTTTACTATACCTAGACACCACTTCTATGCCTATAGCTGCCGCCGTTCTCAAGTTAATGGCGGTGAACAAGATATGGGTGGACACACTTTATAGGAGGCTATGTAGGAGCTCATCCTACAGTGCTGGCCAAAAGTATTGGCACCCCTGCAATTCTGTCAGATAATACTTAGTTTCATCTTGAAAATGATTGCAATCACAAATTATTTGGTATTATCTTCATTTATTTTGCTTACAAAGAAAAAACACAAAAGAGAATGAAGCAAAAATCAAATCATTGATCATTTCACACAAAACTCCGAAAATGGGCCAGATAAAAAAGTATTGGCACCCTTAGCCTAATACTTGGTTGTACAACCTTTAGCCAAAATAACTGTGAACAACCGCTTCCGGTAACCATCAATGAGTTTCTTACAATGCTCTCCTGGAATTTTAGACCATTCTTCTTTGGCAAACTGCTCCAGGTCCCTGAGATTTGAAGGGGGCCTTCTCCAAACTGCCATTTTGAGATCTCTCCACAGGTGTTCTATGGGGTTCAGGTCTGGACTCATTGCTGGCCACTTTAGTAGTCCCCAGTGCTTTCTCTCAAACCGTTTTCTAGTGCTTTTTGAAGTGTGTTTTGGGTCATTGTCCTGCTGGAAGACCCATGACCTCTGAGGGAGACCCAGCTTTCTCACACTGGGCCCTACATTATGCTGCAAAATTTGTTGGTAGTCTTCAAACTTCATAATGCCATGCACACGGTCAAGCAGTCCAGTACCAGAGGCAGCAAAGCAACCCCAAAACATCAGGGAACCTCCGCCATGTTTGACTGTAGGGACCGTGTTCTTTTCTTTGAATGCCTCTTTTTTTTTTTCCTGTAAACTCTATGTTGATGGCTTTTCCCAAAAAGCTCTACTTTTGTCTCATCTGACGAGAGAACATTCTTCCAAACCGTTTAAGGCTTTCTCAGGTAAGTTTTGGCAAACTCCAGCCTGGCTTTTTTATGTCTCTGGGTAAGAAGTGGGGTCTTCCTGGGTATCCTACCATACAGTCCCTTTTTATTCAGACGCCGATGGATAGTACCGGTTGACACTGTTGTACCCTCGGACTGCAGGGTAGCTTGCACTTGTTTGGATGTTAGTCGAGGTTCTTTATCCACCATCTGCACAATCTTGCATTGAAATCTCTCGTCAATTTTTCTTTTCCTTCCATATCTAGGGAGGTTAGCCACAGTGCCATGGGCTTTACACTTCTTGATGACACTGCGCACCGTAGACACAGGAACTTTCAGGTCTTTGGAGATGGACTTGTAGCCTTGAGATTGCTCATGCTTCCTCACAATTTGGATTTTCACGTCCTCAGACAGTTCTTTGGTCTTCTTTCTTTTCTCCATGCTCAATGTGGTACACACAAGGACGCAGGACACAGGTTGAGTCAACTTTAATCCATGTCAACCGGCTGCGAGTGTGATTTAGTTATTGCCACACCTGTTAGGTGCCACAGGTAAGTTACAGGTGCTGTTATTACACAAATTAGAGAAGCATCACATGATTTTTCAAACAGTGCCAATACTTTTGTCCACCCCCTTTTTTATGTTTGATGTGGAATTACATCCAATTTGGATTTGTGAGAATTTTTTTAGTTTTTTTTTCATTGAAGACAAATTAAATGAAGATAATAATACCAAAGAATTTGTGATTGCAATCATTTTCAGGAAGAAACTGAGTATTCTCTGACAGAATTGCAGGGGTGCCAATACTTTTTGCCAGAACTGTATATATAGGGAGACTGTGTGCACTCATACTGTATATAGTGGGTCTATGTGTGGGCTCATGCGGTTTATAGGGGGTTATAGATGGGCTCATATCTATTTAGGGGGATATGTGATGGCTAATATTGTTTATTGGGGACTACATTTGCACTGTGAGGCCGTCGTGTCCAATAGTTGGGTCCTGAGTCTTTATATTGCATACTTTAACACCATTCTCGACCCTGACACCGACTAATCCAGTGCATGCGCTAAGAGGATTCACAAGTCCGCAGTCACATAGAGTGGCACACAGAGTGACTGCAGAGTATTCATTAAGTCGGTTTCAGACGTCCGTGTTTAATCAGGTACAAGTCACACGCACGGTTATGGTCATACGTGTGTCACACGTGTGACATCTGTGTTTGCATACGTGTCACAAGTACCAGAGAAAACACGGGTCTTTTAAATAAAAAGATTTTCTATACAGTATTTACCTGTATCCAGCGCTGTTTTCTTCAGTTCTTCTGCCTCCCGCTCCTGACCGCCGCTCATACTCCTAGAATATTCACCGCAGTGAGGAGCTGGAAGCTGGAGCAGCGCTGGGGACAGAGCCGGTGACAGCGCCGCTGAGGACAGCATCACAGGGACAGGTGAGTATTCACAAAGCAAGCAGTGTGTGTGTGCAGTGACGTCCAGGCGGTCATTTGAGTTCCCAATGAACTCTGATGACATCCTGATGACACCCCTGCGAAACTCGCGCTACAGCGGGTATCAGGACGGTGACTTCACGGGTTCATCAGAGTTCATTGATGAGTCCCCAATGCTGTTCGCGCAATGATCCGGCTTCCAGGTCCTCACACACATACACATACACATACACACACAGTACAGACAAAGTTTGGACACATCTTCTCATTCAAAGAGTTTTATTTGTTTTCATGACTCTGAAAATTGTAGATTCACATTGAAGGCATCAACACTATGAATTAACACATGTGGAATGAAATACTTAACAAAAAAGTGTGAAACAACTGAAAATATGTCTTATATTCTAGGCTCTTCAAAGTAGCCACCTTTTGCTTTGATTACTGCTTTGCACACTCTTGGCATTTTCTTGATGAGCTTGAAGAGGTAGTCACCGGAAATGGTTTTCCAACAGTCTTGAAGGAGTTCCCAGAGATGCTTAGCACTTGTTGGCCCTTTTGCCTTCACTCTGTGGTCCAGCTCACCCCAAACCATCTCGATTGGGTTCCGGTCTGGTGACTGTGGAGGCCAGGTCACCTGGCATAGCACCACATCACTTTCATTCTTAGTCAAATAGCCCTTACACAGCCTGGAGGTGTGTTTGGGGTCATTGTCCTGCTGAAAAATAAATGATGGTCCAACTAAACGCAAACCGGATGGAATAGCATGCCGCTGCAAGATGCTGTGGTAGCCATGCTGGTTCTGTATGCCTTCAATTTTGAATAAATCCCCAACAGTGTCACCAGCAAAGCACCCCCACACCCACACACCTCCTCCTCCATGCTTCACGGTGGGAACCAGGCATGTAGCGTCCATCCGTTCACCTTTTCTATGTCGCACAAAGACACGGTGGTTGGATCCAAAAATCTCAAATTTGGACTCATCAGACCAAAGCACAGATTTCCACTGCTCTAATGTCCATTCCTTGTGTTCTTTAGCCCAAACAAGTCTCTTCTGCTTGTTGCCTGTCCTTAGCAGTGGTTTCCTAGCAGCTATTTTACCATGAAGGCCTGAGCACAAAGTCACCACTTAACAGTTGTTCTAGAAATGTGTCTGCTGCTAGAACTCTGTGTGGCATTGACCTGGTCTCTAATCTGAGCTGCTGTTAACCTGCGATTTTTGAGGCTGTTGACTTGGATAAACTTTTCCTCCGCAGCAGAGGTGACTCTTGGTCTTCCTTTCCTGGGGCGGTCCTCATGTGAGCAAGTTTCTTTGTAGCGTTTGATGGTTTTTGCCACTGCACTTGGGGACACTTTCAAAGTTTTCTCAATTTTTTGGACTGACTTACCTTCATTTCTTAAAGTAATGATGGACACTTGTTTTTTTTTTACTTAGAATTTGTATTATGGCATGAAAAAAGCAGCTAACAGTCTATTCAGTAGGACTATCAGCTGTGTATTCACCAGACTTCTGCACAACACAACTGATCATCCCAACCCCATTTATAAGGCAAGAAATCCCACTTATTAAACCTGACAGGGCACACCTGTGAAGTGAGAACCATTTCCGGTGACTACGTCTTGAAGCTCATCAAGAGACTGACAAGACCGTGCAAAGCAGTAATCAAAGCAAAAGGTGGCTACTTTGAAGAACCTAGAATATAAGACATAATTTCAGTTGTTTCACACTTTTTTGTTAAGTATTTCATTCCACATGTGTTAATTCATAGTGTTGATGCCTTCAATGTGAATCTACAATTTTCAAAGTCATGAAAATAAAGAAAACTCTTTGAATGAGGTGTGTCCAAACTTTTGGTCTGTACTGTATATAGCACACACATGCATACACCGAGCACATATACACTCATATGTATACACACAGACACACATGGATACACCGAGAACATTCACACACATAGCGCACATGCATGTACACACTGAACACAGGGGCACACACACACTGCTGGATTCTCACCTGTCCCCAGCGATACAGTCCCCGGCACTGAAGTCTCCAGCGATGCTCTGGATTCCAGCTCCTCAGTGGAGTGAATAATCAATGAATATAATTAGCGAGAGTCAGGAGTGGGAGGCAGCATCACTGGATACAGGTAAGTATAGAAAATCTTTTTTATTTAAAAGACCCATGTTTTCTCTGGTACGTGTCCCACTGATCCATTCATTCCTTAAATGGCTGTGAGCGCTGCACTTGGTGTTTTTTGTCTGCCCCAAAGAGTATGAATGGAGTGGTGGTCACACATCCGACCTGCCGCTGCATTTTAAAATGGGATTAAAAGTGCCCTGTCATGGATTAAAGTTCTGATCGGTGTGGATTCCACCGATCAATAAGTTATCACTGATCCTGTGGATCCCATGGATCAGTGATAGTTTGTATTAAAGGGGTTCTTTGGTGAAAACAAGTTATCACTGATCCATGGGATCCACAGGATCAGTGATAACTTGTTTTCACCAAAGAACCCCTTTAATACAAACCATCATAATTGTAGACCCCAGTTATTGTGTGCGCACAGAAGATGTGCAGGAACCACCTGTATTTTACTGTTGACGATCCACTAGAACAGGGATAACGGCTAACAGGTATTTACATATAGCTGTTAAGTAGTTCCCTGGAACCAATTCCTCGTATAGGACCCAGACACCACAGGTTGACCCTGGTGGAGATAAAGGGAAAACAAGTAGGTGGGAAGGTGCACTTAAATGTTTGGGAATGCCATGGTGCAGAGTGCCAGTATTTGGTTTCCACAGTCATTCTGTGATGAAAGAGCCCCTTTAATAGACTGTGTTGTATCAATAAAATCAGTATTTTATCAGCAGGAGATCATCATTACAGGTGTCTCATCCATCCGTGTAACCCCACCCTAATTACTGATTGGCAGCTGTCAATACACAGTGTACACAGAAAGCTGCCAATCTGTGGTGTGGGTCAGGGTTCTACAAAGCTCAGCATTACAAGCAACATTGCTGGAATCTGGGTCTCTGCCTCTACATCATGCTGCTGTCAGATTACATAGATAAAACCTGCTGACTTACCTTTCAGTTACCATGTGCTTTGGCATTACCATCCATTTCTCTGAGCAGATGATCCTCTATCTATTTATCTCCTGCTTGTTTCTCTATTTCCTGGCTCAGAACTGTTGATTAATCCTTCATCTGCTGTAAACAGATCTAATCTGGGGCTGTTCACGCTACAAAGGCTGCTGCAACATTGTGTATGTTCTTTACAAGCAAGTATTCAGTTTGCCTGATCATCACTGCTGCCTACCTCCTTCCCAATCTTTCTGCTGATAGCATACATATCTTTAACCAATTGTTTGCTGTATGTTCTATTCTGCTTGTCTGTTAGCTATCATATAGCCCTACTAGCCAGGGACAACGATAATATAGCCCTACTACCCAAGGACAGCTCTCGTATAGCCCGGCTACTGAGGGACAGCTGTCGTATAGTCTTACTACTGAAAGACAGCTTTTATGTAGCCCTACTAGCCAGGATCAGCTCTCTTACAGCCCTACTACCTAGAAACAGCTGTAGTGGAGGCCAAGTACCCAGGGGACAGCTCTTGTATAGACCTACTTCCCAGGGACAGGTCTCTTATAGCCCTTTTACGTAGGGACAGCGGTCCTAGAGCCCTTCTAACCAGGGACTGCTCTCGTATAGCCCTACTACCCAAGGACAGCTCTCTTATAGCCCTTCCAGCCAGGGACAGCTCTCTTATAGCCCTTCTACTCAGGGACAGCTGTCGTAGAGGCCTTCTACCCAGGGACAGCTGTCGAAGAAGCCTTCTACCCAGGGAAAGGTGTTGAAAAGGCCTTCTACCCAGGTACAGCTGTCGAAAAAGCCTTCTACCCAGGGACAGCTGTCGAAGAGGTCTTCTACCCAGGGACAGCTCTTATGTAACCGTACTAGCCTTGGATAGCTCTTGTATAGCCCAACTAGCCAGTGTGAGGTAGCGTGGTCGGCTGCGCAGCAGAAGACACGGGATCCAGGCATCAAGGTTCACAGCATCCGGTTTAATAGTCAAACAAAAGTCCATAACATTACACATGGGCCTCTCCGGCAGAGAACTCAGGGAGTTGTGTTCACTCCCTCACACACTAACCTCCCACGCCCATCTTTCTGTTTCCTTTTAACCCTGTAGGGAAACAGCATTAACCCCGGAGTGGAGTTACTTTCTATCATGGAGTGAGCACAGCCGGGGCGAGACGTACCGGCTGTCATAGATAATTCCGGTCACAGTCTCACATACCCCCCCCCTCAGTTCAAGCGAGCGGGGTTGAACTCCCGCCATCAAACACGAGCCGCGGGACAAGGCATCGGCGTTGCCCTGCAACCTACCGGCCCGGTGTTCAACCGTAAACCGGAAGTTCTGCAGAGAAAGGAACCACCGGGTAACCCGGGCATTCCGTTCCTTGGCGGACCTCATCCAGACCAGTGGAGAGTGATCCGTCACCAAGCGAAACTGCCGTCCCAGCAGGTAATAGCGTAGGGACTCCAAGGCCCACTTGATCGCCAGGCACTCCTTCTCCACTACGCTATAATTCCGCTCGGGAGGGGTGAGCTTCCTACTTAAGAAGGTGACGGGGTGTTCCTCCCCCTGAACCACCTGAGACAGCACTGCCCCCAGGCCGACCTCCGAGGCGTCAGTCTGTACTATGAACTCCTTCCGGAAATCAGGGTTTACAAGAACGGGCTGTCCGCACAGGACCCCTTTTAGGGCCCGGAAGGAGTCCTCGGCCTGCGAAGTCCAGCGCACCATGACGGACTTCTTGCCTTTGAGAAAGTCCGTCAAGGGGGCTGATAGTCCCGCAAAATCTTTTACAATCCTCCTGTAGTACCCCACGATACCCAGGAAGGCCCTAACCTGCTTCGTGGTCAGGGGTCTAGGCCACTTCTGGATCGCCTCAACCTTGTTAATTTGGGGCTTAATCACTCCTTGGCCTATCACGTAGCCCAAGTAGCGGGCTTCCGTGAGTCCCAACGCACATTTCTTGGGATTGGCTGTCAATCCGGCTGTTCGAAGCGCGTCCACCACCGCTTGTACCTGTTCCAAGTGGGTCTGCCACTCGGAGCTGTAAATGATGATGTCATCAAGGTACGCTGATGCATACGCCTGGTGGGGTTCCAGCACCAAGTCGTCCATCAACCTCTGGAACGTGGCCGGAGCGCCATGTAACCCAAAAGGCAAGACAACATAGTGGAAGAGACCCTCCGGCGTAACAAAGGCGGTTTTCTCCTTGGCGGACTCCGTCAGTGGCACCTGCCAGTACCCCTTGGTCAGGTCGAGCGTGGTAAAATATCGCGCCTGTCCCAGCCTATCAATCAGCTCATCCACCCGCGACATGGGGTAGAGATCGAACTTGGATATTTCGTTCAATCTAAAGTCATTGCAGAATCTTAAGGAGCCATCGGGTTTTGGTATTAGGACAATGGGACTAGCCCATTCACTCTGGGATTTTTCGATGACCCCCAGGCGTAGCATTGTCTTCACTTCCTCTGATATGGCTTGTCTTCGAGCCTCCGGTACGCGGTATGACTTCAGGCGAACCTTCAGGTGGGGCTCGGTGATAATGTCATGTCGTATCAGACTGGTCCTACCCGGCAACTCGGAGAAGACATCGGGGTTCTGCTGAACCAGCCGTCTGGCCTCTCGCCTCTGTTGCTTGGTGAGGGCTTCTCCAATCCTTACTTCCGGTTTGTCGTCTCCGGAGGTTGCTGGAGCCGGGTTTGAACGACCCGAAGAGGAGGGAGATGGGGAAAAATCAACCATCAGGCTTTCCCGTCCCTGCCATGGTTTTAATAGGTTGACATGGTATATTTGTTCAGGTTTCCGCCTACCGGGCTGCAATACTTTATAGTTGACCACCCCGACTCTTTCCTTTATCTCGTAGGGGCCTTGCCACTGAGCCAGGAATTTACTCTCCACCGTGGGGATCAATACCAACACCCGATCCCCGGGTTTAAAGGTCCGCATGGTGGCTTGTCTATTGTAGCGGCCGCTTTGCGCGGCCTGAGCCTCCTGTAAATGCTCCTTCACAATTGGCATGACCGCGCTTATGCGGTTCTGCATTCCTAAAATGTGTTCAATCACACTTTTATGGGGGGTGGGCTCTTGCTCCCATGTTTCCTTTGCCAGGTCCAACAATCCCCGGGGATGTCGCCCGTATAACAATTCAAAAGGCGAAAACCCCGTGGATGCCTGTGGCACCTCTCGTATGGCAAACATCAAATAGGGAAGCATCATATCCCAGTCTTTCCCATCTTTGGAGATCACCCTTTTTAGCATGGTTTTCAGGGTTTTATTGAATCGTTCTACTAACCCATCCGTCTGAGGATGATACACAGACGTACGCAACTGCTTGATCTGGAGTAGCCGGCATAGTTCTTTGGTCACTTTAGACATGAATGGGGTCCCCTGATCCGTAAGGATCTCCTTGGGCAACCCCACCCGGCAGAACACAGAAAACAACTCCCGAGCTATAAGCTTCGCCGCAGTATGTCTGAGAGGTATCGCCTCTGGATACCGGGTGGCATAGTCAACGATCACTAGGATGTGTTGGTGCCCTCGAGCAGACTTTACGAGGGGCCCCACCAGTTCCATCCCTATCCGTTCAAAAGGGACTTCTATAATGGGTAACGGCACCAACGGACTGCGAAAGTGGGCCAGTGGTGCGGTAAGCTGACACTCCGGGCAGGTTTCGCAGAACCGTTTTACCTCCCCAAAGACCCCGGGCCAATAGAACCTTTGCAATATTCGCTCCTGCGTTTTCTTGACCCCCAGGTGGCCACTCATCAGGTGTTTATGAGCCAAGTCGAGGACCCGCCGGCGATACGGCTGGGGCACCACCAACTGCTCTACCCCCACGCCCCGTATTTCATCTACCCGGTAGAGTAAATCCTGCTTAAGAGCGAAATGGGGGTACCTTACCTGGGCACCGGGCAGCTGTGCCACCCCGTCAATTACCATCACCCGATTCCGGGCATGTATTAATGTAGGGTCCTGGAGTTGGGCTGTCCCAAACGCATCCGGGGATGCCTCCAAGTCCGGGATGGGCTCGACCGTCTCAGCCTCTCCTGCCAATACCTCCAGGGGCGACCTATCGGGTTCACACTCTGTCCCTATCATGGGGACCCCTATGGCAGGCGTCCCGGATTCAGGATTGTAGGGCTCAGGTCCCGGACTGACCAATATCTGAGGGGACTTAGGAGGTCCCTTCCATAAAGTCCAAAAATAGGGCAGATCCCTTCCTAGGATCACGTCATAGGGAAGAGAGTTAATAAGTCCCACCTCATGTTGCACCTGACCGCAAGGTGCTGTGATGGTGACAATCCCCGTGGGATAGTCTCGGCGGTCCCCATGTATGCAAACCACCCCCACGGTACGTCCTGTGGCCTTTACTTTAGCCCTTAGAGTTGATCGCACAAGGTCACTAAGCTTCCGGAATCCAACAAGCCGGTAACCGGACATCCATTCACCTGTATTTGGCACAAGTGGGGCTCCGTCTCTGGGGAGACCAGGTCAGCGGTACACACCACCTGAGCATACATTGAACCCCGCCGGGTAACCCCACAATCCATGGGCTCCGTGGTGAGTGGACACTGGGCTTCCATATGTCCCACCCGCTGGCACCGCCAACATCTAATAGGGAAGGAAACCCCCTTGACGAGTTGTCGTTTGGGGTACATAACCTTCCGGACCTCAGGGACGGAGGGTACGGCCTCAGACTGGACAGTAGCGGATTCCCGCACCGGTGTCAGCGGTGGGTCCTTGACCCTAGGCTTGGAGGGGCCGGACAGACGGGCGGTACGCAAAGTCTCAGTGTCCCGTATCAAGTCCTGCGTAGCCACATGCCGCTCTACCAGGCCCACTAATTGATCCAGGGTACTGGGGTCGCCCTGTCCTACCCACCGTTGAATAGTGACGGGTAAGGTGCGCACAAATCGATCAACAACTACCCTTTCCACCATTTGCGCCGGGCTCAGAGTGTCAGGCTGCAACCACTTTTTTACGAGATGCAACAAGTCATAGGCCTGTGAGCGTACGGGTTTGGCTTCCTCATAGAACCACTGATTTACCCGCTGAGCCTGTACATAGGTATTCACCCCCAATCGAGCAAGTATTTCGGCTTTCAGGGTTGCATAGTCTATGGCGTCCTCGGTACAGAGGTCCAGGTACGCTTTTTGGGGCTCCCCCGTCAGATAGGGCGACAATACCTCAGCCCACTGGGGGGTCGGCAGCTTTTCCCGCTCGGCCACCCGCTCAAACACCGCCAGGAACGCTTCCACATCATCCCCCGGGGTCATCTTTTGCAACGCTTGTCTCACCGCTTTCCGGACGCTGCCGTCGTCACCCGATCCCGGGGTTGTTGCTGCCGGTCCGGCACGGATCGACTTGGCCAGGAGAACCATCTGTTCTTGGTGTCTTTGTTCCTGCGATTTCAAGGATTGGAGCAGGTGTGCATTGGTCTGTTGCTGCTGTGCATTAGCCTGAGCCAAATGCTTTAGTATGTCCTCCATAACGTCGCCGGGTTTGGGCTGTAGTATAGCCGCTTGAATCCAGGACATGTGCTACCGGGTCACCAGAAATGGAAGCTACACCTCACCGGGCTGGCATGCCCGCCGATTCTCCACCATATGTGAGGTAGCGTGGTCGGCTGCGCAGCAGAAGACACGGGATCCAGGCATCAAGGTTCACAGCATCCGGTTTAATAGTCAAACAAAAGTCCATAACATTACACATGGGCCTCTCCGGCAGAGAACTCAGGGAGTTGTGTTCACTCCCTCACACACTAACCTCCCACGCCCATCTTTCTGTTTCCTTTTAACCCTGTAGGGAAACCGCATTAACCCCGGAGTGGAGTTACTTTCTATCATGGAGTGAGCACAGCCGGGGCGAGACGTACCGGCCGTCATAGATAACCCCGGTCACAGTCTCACACCAGGGACAGCTCTCTTACAGCCCTTCTACCTAGAGACAGCTGTTATAGAACCCTAGTACCCAGCCCTAGTACCTGAATATTCCTATTACTCAGGGACAGCTGTCTTATAGCCTTTCTAACCAGGGACTGCTCTCGCATAGCCCTAGTACCCAAGGACAGCTCTCCTATAGCCCTTCTACCCAGGGACAGCTGTCGTAGAGGCCTTCTACCCAGGGACAGGTGTCGAAAAAGCCTTCTACCCAGGTACAGCTGTTATGGAACTGTACTAGCCGTAGACAGTTCTTGTATAGCCCTACTAGCCAGGGACAGCTTTCTTACAGCCCTTCTACTTAGAGACAGCTGTTATAGTACCCAGCCCTAGTAGCTGAATAGTCCTAGTACTCAGGGACAGCTGTCGTATAGCTCTATTACTCCATGACCGCTCTCGCATAGCCCTTCTACCCAAGGAGACCTCTTGTACAGCCCTAGTACTCAAGGACAGCTGTCATATAGACTTTCTACCCAGGGACAGCTCTTGTATAGCCCTTCTACCCAGTGACAGCTCTTGTATAGTCCTTCTACCCAGGGACAGCTGTTATAGAGGCCTGCTGCTCAGGTACAGTTATCTTAGAGGCCTTCTACCTAGGGACAGCTGTCCTATAGCCCTTCTAACCAGGGACTGCTCTCGTATAGCCCTACTACCCAAGCACAGCTCTCTTTTATAGCCCTTCTACCCAGGGACAGCTCTCTTATAAGCCCTTCTACCCAGGGACAGCTGTCGTAGAGGCCTTGTACCCAGGAACAGCTGTCGTAGAGGCCTTGTACCCAGGAACAGGTGTCGAAAAAGCCTTCTACCCAGGGACAGCTGTCAAATAGCCTTTCTAGCGAGAGACAGCTCTTATGCAGCGCTACTAGCCAGGGACAGCTCTATTACAGCCCTTCTACCTAGAAACAACTGTCGTAGAACCCTAGTACCCGAATAGTCGTAGTACTCAGGGACAGCTGTCGTATAGCCCTACTACTACTCCATGACAGCTCTCGCATAGCCCTTCCACCCAAAGACAGATCTTGTACAGCCCTTCTACCCAGGGACAGCTCTCGTACAGCCCTTATACCAAGGGACAGCTCTCATATAGCAATTCTATCAAGGGACAGCTCTCTTATAGCCCTTCTACCGAGGGAAAGCTCTCTTATAGCCCTTCTACCCAGGTACAGCTGTCGAAGAGGCCTTCTACCTAGGGACAGCTCTTGTATAGCCCTACTAGCCAGGGACAGCTCTCTTACAGCCCTTCTACCTAGAGACATCTCTAGTAGAACCCTAGTACCCAAATAGTCCTAGTACTCAGGGACAGCTCTCACATAGCCCTTCTACCCAGCTCTTGTATATCCCTAGTACCCAAGAACAGCTGTCATATAGACCTTCTACCCAAGGGCTGCTCTAGTACCGCCGTACTACCCATGGACAGCTCTCTTCTAGCACTTCTACCCAGGGACAGCTGTTATATAGTCCTACTACCAAAAAGCAGCTCCTGACAATCACAATAGTTCATACCCATATGAAAACAAAGAGAAGGAGTCCGATATCAAGATGCTGGGGGGGGGTCATACAAAAACAACATTAAATGATCTAGGCACAAGTAGTTGTAAACCTTTAACCATACTAATGCTGTGTTGGAAGCAGCTGTGGAAGGGGAATAGAAAAAAGTAAGACCTAGCATCACCTTAAACAGGTGCTCTGGGGTAAGCAGCTGTGGAAGGGACCAATATAGAGATATAAACAATATAGACCAGAAGAACACTATGAATGGTTGCAGGAACGTTTTGTTTTTTTCAAGTAATGGCCTCAGTTATCCCTATGGCCAATGTTCAGATACCAATGGTTCTAAAAAAAAAAATCTTATTTTAAATTTCCAAAAATGTAAAAAAATAAAAAGCACCTCTGAGTAAGTGGCACCAAAAATAGGTCCATGGAGTATCTCGCTCTGCAACGCGGACAACAATAAAACCATAAATAAAACAAAAATGGAAAGTTCTCCTTTAATCCAGAAATATAGCTCAGAACCATACAAACAGTATAGACAAGTCCTCGCAGCGCTGCTATCCATCCCCCGAGAAGCAGAGATTGGTATGTAACCCTTATTCACTGTGTATACCTATGTATGGCGGAGGTGGGGGGGGGCAGGCGACCCTCCCGATCGCACTGTATGCAGTTAATGCCGCCAACACAGACGACTGTGGCTTTAAATACTTTCAGTCATTCAAGATAACAGGGTGTGTGCATATACCGGGATATTATCCGTATAATTAATACACATATGCACACGCAGACACACTATATGCATTGGAGTGGTACGAATATGGCCTTCTCGTTATTTTTTTCTTGTACAATACACTTTGTGAAAATATACATCTTAACAGAATTCAAGTAGAAATGTACAAAATCTGTAAACTCATACAGAATTCTTTGTTTAATTTATAATACACCTTTACAGTTCATAGATACAATAAAATATTTGCAGTTTTAACGCTCTAGGATTTGATTTTTTTGGCTATTGGACAGTGGTTCATGGTCTGGAGGCCTCTTCGTCATCATCACTGTAGGAGGATTTAAAGCAGACCTAGGAGAGGGGAAAAAAGAAGAAACGTTAGAGGCACAGCTCCACACAACGGCCACATTCTGGAAGAAATCAGATTTAGGCTAACGTTTATGTCCCCCCTTTACATCACACTTACAGGAGCTTTTCTGGCTTCCCATTCTACAACAATGTGCGTTATATGGAGTTGATCACCTTCCCACAATCTCCTCCTTTTACAAGTATAATAGCTCCCACTATTCTGGTATAAAACTTTCTACAAGATTGTGAGAATTTTTGGTCCTTCACCAGAAAAGTATTTGTCAAGTCAGACGCTAATGTTAGAGAAAAGGCCAAGATCACAATCTCAGTTTTAGTTCAGCTCAAAGGTGATTCTTGGGTTCTTTGCGGCCGGTCATGTTCTTCCACCAAACTCCCCCAACCATGACGTCTCTTTGTACCTTGTGCATTGGGCACAGTCATGGGCAACAGAAAAGGGACTTCCCAAAACGGTTTCCAGAAAGGTCAACCCCTTTAAGATTTCCACTTCAACAGAACTGAACAGCCGAGGCTGAACATTGAAAATATGCCTCATAGGATTATGCCTCCTCCACCAAACTGTGGCAGTCAGGCAGGTAAAGTTCTTCTGATATTCACCAAACCCAGACTCGTCCATCAGATGCAGATAGAGCGGTGTGATCCGTCACTGCACAGAACACCTTTCCTCCAGAGTCCGGTGGTGGCGGCTTTACACCGCTCCATCCGACGCTCGGCATTGTGCTTGGTGATGTACAGCTGCAGCTGCTCGGCCATGAAGTGTTGCGTTGATGTTACAGAGGGAATCTAGACTCCACAGTTATGGAGTCAGCAAAGTGGCGGTGACTTTTCTGCCCTCTGCTCCTCACTCTGCTCTGCTCACCACCGCTCTGTAATGTTACATGGTCTCCACTTCATAGAATGGTAGAGTTGGAAGGGACCTCAAGGGCCATCAGGTCCAACCCCCTGCGAGTTCAGGCTTTCCTAAATCATCCCAGCTATATGTTTATCAAATACTTCGTAGCTGAGTTGCTGCTGTTACTTCCATTTCTAAATAATATCACTCACAGGGGATGAGGAAGATTTTGGGGGAAGAAATGTCACAACTGGACTTTTTACACCAGCGGCTTCTATTACAGGACTGCACTGGTATCAGTGAGTTCTGCACCACCGGCCGTTTTGTCACTTATTAGGAAAGGCAGATGGCACAGTTGAGGGACTGTGGTTTCTTCAACTCCTTAATAATATAAGTCACAGTGGATGATCAAATATTTAGGAAAGAAAAAATGTCACCAAGTGACTTGGAATTAAATCTCAGCCACAAAGTGGTTCGTCAGAGCAGTACTGGTGAGTGCATGGTGCGTATCAATTACCCATCCCGCGGGATTTCTCACTACAAAGTCTCTATTGCCTCTGGAGGTGACACACGTACCTATGATAATATTTTGCAATTACCAATTGTCGGCTGGAGTGGTGGAAGCTTCTCTAGTCTGATTGATGAATTTAGAACTCAAGTCTAGACCTTAACCCCATCTAATACTTTTGGGATAAAATGAAAAATGCAAAACAGATCTTCTTGTCCACAATTAATGCTCGATTTCTCACAATGGCTTAATAGCTACAAAGTCCCATCAACAAACTCCAATGTTGTACGGAAAGACTTCCCAGCTGAGTAAAGGCCGGTACAGGGGCCTGACTCCATACTAACACTCATTGTTTTGGAATGGGGTGTCCAACAAGCTGACACCTCAGGTGGACAGGAGTCCTCACACCTTTACTTGCCATCAATGAATGGAAACATTCTTTACATGAAGAGGCCGAAACCATTTCTGGACACTGGCCACTCTCACGGCTGTAGGCCTCTGATATACTAACTCAAAAATATTTCCAGAATCCGTCCTTTCCTCAACTCGCAATCTACAAAAATGCTAGTGCATGCCCTCAATCTCCCGCCTTGATTACTGCAACATCCTCCTCTGTGGCCTCCCTGCTAACACGCTCGCCCCTCTCCAGTCCATCCTTAATTCTGCTGCCCGACTGATCCACCTCTCTCCTCAATACCACCCCGCTTCTCCTCTCTGCAAGTCCCTCCATTGGCTCACAATCTTCCACCCTATCAAATTCAACCTACTAACACTGACCTACAAAGCAGTGCATAATCTGTCTCCTCCATATTTCTCTGAACTAATCTCCCACTAGACTCCAACACGTAACCTCCGGTCCTCCCAAGATCTCCTTCTCTCCTCCTCTCTCCTCCGCTCCTCATGCAACCGACTCCAAGACTTCTCTCGAGCATCCCCAGTCTTCTGGAACTCACTGCCTCAACACGTCAGACTATCTGCTACCCTTGCAAGCTTCAAATGGAACCTGAAAACCCATCTGTTCAGAAATGCCTATAATCTACAATGACCTCACTGCTTCACTACTGTGCGGAGCTACTGCCCGACCCCCGTGCGGAGCTGCTGCCCGACCCCCGTGCGGAGCTGCTGCCCAATCTACACCCCACCCCACCTACTGTCTTCCCTCTGTACTAGTCTGTCTACTGTAACTTGTATATGTGTTCTGTATGTAACCCCTTCTCATGTACAGCACCATGGAATCAATGGTGCTCTATAAATAAATAATAATAATAATAATATATTAAGCTGTGCATAGCTAGGACAGGAGTTTCTATTCACTGGCAGCAAGCAGAGATCCTGAAAGTGATTTGGAAGTCACACAACAATCTATATTAACGTGCGCAGGACAACGTGGAATTCTAGTATTTTTTTGCTCTTGCGTATAACGAGTCTCACCCCTCTTCTGAACAATCGATGGAAGAAGCTTCTCTTTGGTCTAATGTTCTGTTTGCTCACATCCAGGTCTGGCGACAAGCAGCCGTCCGTCTCATAAACATTGATGTCTTTGAAGCACTCTGTTTCAATCATCTACAAGAAGGAGGAGGAAATCCAATTGTTAATTGATGGTGCAGAATGCCAAAACTCTCTGGCCAAGCGGTGCAACAAACAATCACCGAAAAGCAACTTACCTCCTGCTGCCATGGAATGGAGACGCTGCCCGTCACAAACTTGGAGTAGAAATCATCATCTGTGGTGTCCAGGTTCACTCCCTTCACTGTGGAGAACTGTTCAATATCCAGCACGTCCTTACAATATACAGCACGCGGCTGCAAGACAGATATAAAATGGGAAGATTGATAGGTTTCTTAAAAGAACAATCCTGGCAAAACTGTTGAGAGAGACCACCTCCCCCATTAACAGAGGACACTAATTTTGTAGTGTCATGCACTAAGTCTTTAAGTCCTTCACCAGTCATAACAAATTAATAATTACTAGTGATGAGCGGGCACTTCCATGCTCGGGTGTTTGCTACTCGTAACTAGTGATGAGCGAGCACTACCATGCTCAGGTGCTCTGTACTCGTAACTAGTGATGAGCGAGCACTACCATGCTCAGGTGCTCTGTACTCGTAACTAGTGATGAGCGAGCACTACCATGCTCAGGTGCTCTGTACTCGTAACTAGTGATGAGCGAGCACTACCATGCTCGGGTGCTCTGTACTCGTAACTAGTGATGAGCGGACACTACCATGCTCAGGTGCTCAGTACTCGTAACTAGTGATGAGCGGGCACTACCATGCTCGGGTGCTCTGTACTCGTAACTAGTGATGAGCGGACACTACCATGCTCAGGTGCTCAGTACTGGTAACTAGTGATGAGCGGGCACTACCATGCTCGGGTGCTCTGTACTCGTAACTAGTGATGAGCGGGCACTACCATGCTCGGGTGCTCAGTACTCGTAACTAGTGATGAGCGGGCACTACCATGCTCAGGTGCTCTGTACTGGTAACTAGTGATGAGCGGGCACTACCATGCTCAGGTGCTCAGTACTCGTAACTAGTGATGAGCGGGCACTACCATGCTCGGGTGCTCTGTACTGGTAACTAGTGATGAGCGGACACTACCATGCTCGGGTGCTCTGTACTGGTAACTAGTGATGAGTGAGCACTACCATGCTCGGGTGCTCTGTACGCGTAACTAGTGATGAGCGGGCACTACCATGCTCGGGTGCTCTGTACTCGTAACTAGTGATGAGTGGGCACTACCATGCTCGGGTGCTCTGTACTCGTAACTAGTGATGAGCGGGCACTACCATGCTCGGGTGCTCAGTACTCGTAACTAGTGATGAGCGGGCACTACCATGCTCGGGTGCTCTGTACTCGTAACTAGTGATGAGCGGGCACTACCATGCTCGGGTGCTCTGTACTCGTAACTAGTGATGAGTGAGCACTACCATGCTCGGGTGCTCTGTACTCGTAACTAGTGATGAGTGAGCACTAGCACGCTCAGTACACGTAACTAGTGATGAGCGGGCACTACCATGCTCGAGTGCTCTGTACTAGTAACTAGTGATAACCAAGCACTACCATTCTCAGGTGCTCAGTACTCGTAACTAATGATGAGCGGGCACTACCATGCTCAGGTGCTCGGTACTTGTAACTAGTGATGAGTGAGCACTACCATGCTCGGGTGCTCAATACTCGTAACTAGTGATGAGCGGGCACTACCATGATTGTCTGCTTGGTATTTGTGACTAGTGATGAGCGAGCACTACCATGCTCGGGTGCTCTGTACTCGTAACTAGTGATGAGCGAGCACTACCATGCTCGGGTGCTTGGTTCTCTTAATTAGTGATGAGTGAGCACTACCATGCTCAGGTGCTGATAATGAGCAGTGGGACGCTCGGATGGGCGCACCTCGAGTATAATGTAAGTCACTGGGAACTTGAGTATTTCTACAGAAGATTTCCCGGAAAAAATGCTCCAGTCCCCATTGACTTACATTATACTCGAGTTGTGCCCATCCGAGCGTCCCACTGCTCGTTATGAGCACCTGAGCATGGTAGTGCTCGCTCATCACTAGTTACGAGTACAGAGCACCTGAGCATGGTAGTGCCCGCTCATCACTAGTTAAGAGTACAGAGCCCCCGAGCATGGTAGTGCTCGCTCATCACTAGTTACCAGTACCGAGCACGTGAGCATGGTAGTGCCCGCTCATCACTAGTTACCAGTACCGAGCACGTGAGCATGGTAGTGCCCGCTCATCACTAGTTACCAGTACCGAGCACGTGAGCATGGTAGTGCCCGCTCATCACTACTAATGACAATAATCCTTGAATCGTTTCCTGACATCCTCTGTGAGAGGAGCTGAATGCCCCGGGCTCAGGAGCGGAGTTCTCTCTGTAAGCAGTGTATACCAGCTGTAATTGACATTCAGGCTCCTGCTACAACATCTAAAATGGAGTGAAGCTCAATCTGTACTATGTAACCGCTTAGATGAAGCGGTAAACAGTGATTACTGTATGTAAGCGGTTAGATAGACCCTTCTATCTGACCCCCAAAAATGAAGAAATGCAGTTTGTCACCTTGCTTCCCATAAATATGCACTAATAAAAAAAATGTAAGTATTTTTATTAAAAACAGCAGTGTCAGGAAGGGGGTCACCATTATCAGTAACCAGTACGGTAGTGGGGGGTCGGGTGGGACAGAGACCGAGGAGCTGATGGACTGAACCTTACTGAAGGCAGCTCCATATACTGCAGCCTGGGAGAGATGACCGCCAAACTCTGAAATTGCTATCAATATCATGTTATATGTAAAATTGAAAAAAAATGGTTGTGGAAATTAAAAAACAAAACAAAAAAAAAAACAAAAAACAAACTACTCACATCAGGAACAAATGGAGGCTCCAGCATATTGGCTTCCAGCCGTTTGAAGTTGACGTTCCTGAAGATCTGATGCTGTTTCACTCCCGCGGCTCCTTCTCCTTTGCAGCCAAGCCGCTGTTTGGGATCCTTTGTGAGTAACTAGATGGAGGAAAAAAAAAACATTCTGTAATCGCTAAAATACACGGACATGAGTCATCATTTTTCCAACTTTTACCCTGATTAAGAACTTGTAAAAAGTTGTATAAAGTATCAGTGAGACTGGAGCAGTGACGCTGGAGGACCCAAGTCCTTACACGACGGTGGAGATCAGTTACCGGAAGGGCTCAGAAGACAATTCTAATGTTTATCGATGCAAAAATGTATTCGTCTTTACAATAAAAAGTTAAGAAAACCTATTTTCATAGAAGGGGGTCTCCTTCAGAAAGGACAGCAGGGTCTCACACTCTGGGGGACCGGGCACATAGGTGCATTTGACACTTCACGGCAGTAATGCTTCATTTCACCTGCGGAGGCGCTGCAGAGAAATTGTCTACTTTTTGCCAGGTTCCAATATCACAGAGTGTCCTAGCCTTGGGATATGTCCCCATTGTCTGGGCCCTCAGAATCATTTGCTCCAAAGGAGCCAATGCATTTATGTCTAACTTTGAAATTCATGGCTCCAATTTATCATTTAATTTTATTTTTTTTTATTTTTTTTTTTTTTAACTTTTAGGTGTTCTTTATGCTTGCACCAAATTCACTATGGCTGTGGGGCTACTTTTATGCCATTTTTTTTTTCATTTCTTAAAATTTCTTTAGGCTTACTCAACAACATGGCCATGGGTTTAATTATCCAGAAGTTTTCGACTAATTATTTGGGACTTTTTGAAAGGTCCTCAAATCTTGTACTCCGGTATATTAACCTACCGAGTTTTTCATTTTGAGGTCACTTCAACGTTTTGGGCCCGGGGGTTTCTTAAGTTGTTTGGGGTTTTTTTTTAACCATTTTTGTCAGATTTCTGTGCACTTCTTCGTAGTTATTGGCAGCCATTTTTGTTGTTTTAATGCTATTCGTGTGTTTTTTGCACTCATTTCAAGCCTTTTTTTCCCACTCCAATCAAGGAAAGAAAAAGACAAGCAAACAGTTTAAAGGGAACCTGTCATCAGAAATTTTGCTTTAAACCTAAAACTTTCCCCCTCTGCAGCTCCTGGGCTGCATTCTAGCAGGTTCCTGTACTTTTTGTGGCCCCTTTTAAACCAAATTAAATACTTTATAAACTTGTACCTTTTGCTATGTAAATTTTGTAAATCGTCCATGGGGGCGGGCTCTCTGCTGACCGTTGCTGTTCCTCCAGCAGATTTACGCCGCCCCCCAACGCTGAATTTCATATCTCAGGACGCCGCCCCTGGGCGCCCGTGGTCCCGCGCATGCGCTGTGCGACTGTAGTGGGACTGTGCACGTGTGACCGCTGGTGACGTTTTGCGCAGGCACGAGGTTATGGGCGGCGCTGTG